>NC_092825.1:51834072-52134072 GCF_039878825.1 Excalfactoria chinensis | reverse complement strand
CCACACATCTCCACAGCCAATGTTTGCTCTCCTCAGTGTGAGGCAGTTAGGCCTGGGAGCACCAACAAGGTGAACCCTGGCAACAAGGAGCTATACTGTGTCATCTATGTGCACCTGAATATAGCAGTGTTGGGCCATTCCTTGATGCCTGCACCTGTGCTGAGGTAGTTCATGCCAAGTCCCAGCTTCTACTCCACCAGGAACCTCCCTGCAATGAGGTCTTGAGGTCCAGCTGCCTGGTTTTGATGGGACAATTAGAAACTGTTAATTTGGCCAAACTACCTAGCAGCACATCTTTAAATCCTATGTTAGATAAAGGCCTTGCAATAATTCCTGAGGGCGTCTACCATCCAGAAGACAAACTCAGCAAGGACCTTGAAACAGCAGCCAGCGAGCAATGTCAGGAGAGGAATATGTGGGATCTGGGAATATATTTTTCTGAATAAAGTATTATAAAAAGATAACCACTGCAGGGTGCCCTATTATGTTTTTTAAATATTCCACGTTTGCTTAATGTTTATCCAAAAAAGCTAATTATACTTGTCACTTAATATAAATTGCCGGATAAATAAACACAGAAATAGGAGGTTAGTGACTGCTATGCTTTCTTATAAATGCTGTCTGAAGGTTCATTATGCTAAGCACAAAAGAGAAGGGAACTTCTTACAATGCACTTATTAAAGGCACATTTTCTACAGAAATGATTGTAGCATGATTGTACAATAGCATATAATTTGCTTTGTTGGCATTTTCAGCATGAATCTTGAAGACAGCAGGCATGGATGGGAAAAGTGGCTGCAGGGCTGCTGCTTGCACTATTAGGAGCTGTCAGCAGTGATTCAGAGGAGGGTGTCCCTGCCCAGACGAGGAGTGCTGGCAGACCATACAGATGACAATGGGGCAAGAAACCCCACAGCTCATTTGCACATATGCCTATCTCTGCGGTAGTTTTGATGCTGACACCTCAAAAGACTTACATGACAAAGCTATGATCGCTAACAGAAGAACATGCTGTTGCAGTTCACTAGCCCCGCAGATGGGATCCAAGCTAGGCATTGACATGCAGCTGTACTTCTGTCAAGAAAGCCAAACATAACACAAGGAGTTATGCTACATTAATGCCCTTCTGCTGGCTTAATGCCACCTGAAAGAGGACTGACAAGGAAAAAAAGTTAGAGTGGTCCAGATGAATACCACTCACCTGGCATGTAACTTGCAGGTATGAAGTTGATCAACACAGGCCATGGCTTTGCTCCATGGCCATGGCATTTCTGATGCAGCAGGAAGTGGCCTTGAGCCAACGATAAAGTAATATCCACCCACAACACTTGGAGGGACTTTCCTGAGAAAAGAAGTAGCAAATCTCAGGAGGGTTAGGGTTGTTCTTTGTTCTTTACAAATACAGACAAGTAAAGGGAACAGCTACAAGAAGAGGTGAATATAAGGATGGTACACCTGAAATTGCCTGTTAAAATACTTACTGGGCTTAAAGAAGATACACAAACAAATATGAGTTTGCCTTCACTAACTTTAACATCCTACAGGCCAAAGCTGCTGTTTTCTTTGCATGCCAACCTGTCCCTGACACAAGTAGTGAGGAAGCTGGGCCACCGAAGCAAGGAGAGTAGGGACTGCTCTGGGCAGACTGCATTTTCATGCCTGGCCATGGCCAGGCTGCAGGTCACTGGGTAGATTGAAACACTCACAAAAGAAATGTGTCTTTTACCTTTCTAGCCTTTTGAGAGACATTTATTTGCCACTAGTTCCAGTCTGATGGACGTTTTAACTTTTTCTAACTCTTCCTAGGAGTTGTGTATTAGTTTGCACTGCTTTTGAAACTAAGCTGTTATCCTGAAAGGGCAGGAAGTGGGGATTAAGTCCATTAGACAGTGTTTGAACAACTCTCTTTTCACTGTGTGTTGTCACTATGCAGCCTGCCAGCGCATTTCTGCCTTTTCCAGGAACTGGCACTGCAGGATGGAGTGTGGATGGCTGAAGACCAGGCATCTGTACTGACTTTCATAGGTACCACACTGGGAGAATCAAGGAGGGAAACTAAAATAGAGAAGGAAGAAATGTCCCTGGCACCATTCTCTCTGCAAGTGTTACATACAGGACCTGGGTTCTGAAGAAGCTCTCTCCTGCCTGTCGGATATAGAAGCAAAGAACTGTATTAGACTGCAAAATGTGACAACCTAATTGTCATGAAGGGTACTATTATTGTCTGCTTAATATGCTTTACAGTCACGATGAACAGGGAAGGCTGGCTGACAAGTGTAGTATGATGTATCTAATGGCTCAATACTACCATGATGGGTCCATAAAAGGAATGTAATTTCACAGTTTAAGGGAAATACAGATCATGCAATCGTCACTTGAAGTCCAGTGATTCCAGCAATCTGGACAAGTAATTCTGGTTTAGGACATTCTGGTGGGTCAGCATTTTGCTTTATTTGACAATGACGAATTTAAATCTGGAACCTAACACTGGAGACTGTAAAGACAAAATGCTAACTGCACAGGGATGTCAGCAAGGGTGTTTTTAGTTCTAACGAGATGAAATAGCATATCTGAAAACATTACACAGCAGGACAATTTATACTACACATGAAAAAAATCATAACTTTATGTTGCAGGCACAAATTCAGGTTATCATAGGTGCAGATTCAGGATTTCTTCTAGGCAATCACACACAACAACCCAATTATTTCATACACACAATTATTTCATTAGTTTAAAAGGAAGACTTGCTTATATTTTGAGTATAGTACATAGTTCTGAAAACAGACTCTCTATTTTCTTTCTAGAACGCTGAAATATATTTTTGTACAGAGAACATGATCTTCAGAAATGTGTTCCTGTTTCTAGCATAGGCTGCAGACAAAAGGGTGTGTCTGCCCTGTTTCCATTTGATCTCTTGAAAGATTTAAGACAAGCTTAGATGTAAAAACTCACCACTTGGGGAGTTGGAGATGACCGTATTTTAAGTACTCTCACAACACAGATCTGAGCCTTTTGGGGTTTTGAATCAAGCTGTGCTTCTTTCTCCTCTTCTTCCTGTTGTTGGTTTGCTTCTTGGGGATTTCTCTGATCAAGGCTGGGACATCTTCCCAAGCCTACAAGAAGAGACTCCCGTAGGCCTTCTAGAGAGGTCAGAAATCTCATCCTTTGTGCAAAATCTGTCTTTTTCTCCACAAGAATCTTCAATTGGTTCTTCCAACACTAGAAGATAAAAGGTAATTCATATGTAAGGGAATGGAAAGTAAGAATTACATCAAATCAGAGAGGAATAAAAAAAAGACCACAGACTAAGTGTGTATTTTTATTTATTTATTTATTTATTTGCCCTTCCAAGGTGAACAGTTAAGAAATATACCATGTTGTAGTTCAAAGCATATTTTTTTCCTAGCTCTGTTGTCAAGTAAAATGGTGCTTACCTCTGTTTTCCAGTGTTGGCAGTGTTCTCATTTCATTGTCCAATTAGAAACCTTGCCAAAATACCGTGGTCTATGTTATTGGAATAATAAATGTGATGATATTTCTCCTGCAAAATACAGACAATTATGATGTTTGTAACTGTGTGGGAAGCATGGGCTTTGGTGGGCAATTTTGATAAGCATAGAATGCCACTGGACATCTAATCCTGTTAAATTTATGCAATTATTTATTTCAGTGGGATGATTCCTGTGAACAGAGGGAGCAGGATTTGGCTCTGGCTATGGATAAGTGAAGAGGACACCAAAGCGTAAAATGGCAGCTTAGAATGACAGAGAAGTTCCTAACCCTGGGGAGCCCATTTACACCAGCCAGCACAGTTCAGACAAAGCACTAAGGGGGGGACACGGTTGCTTTCTGAAAAGAAAAAAGAAAGAAAACTGACCCTAAAAGAAAAATCCATAATCAGGAGGACCATCAATAGAGGAGATTTCCAGTTGGTGTGGTACCTTCTTTCGACCAAAATTCCCTACATTTGTTGCTACTAATCCAGCTGGCCTGGCTTGGATTTGTAAGCACCAGATGCATTGCAATCAACTATAGATGTTCTAAAGAAAATCAAATAAAGGCTTTTTTAAAAATAATACATAGCATTCTTGCAGATGGAGGAAGATGACAATCCGTCACAAAATTAATAAAATTACTTCCTCTCCTTCCAAAATATTTAAGACATCTGAATCAAGCTGCCTTTAGTTTGTATACATATCAGATTATAGAAGATCTGCCTCTTTATAAATTTTTTTAAAGGATGGCAGCCTTAGTTCAATAGAGTTAGTGAGGCAATCCTTTAAGCTGTGTCAAAATGCCAGTTATCCTCAGATGTCACCCAGATTTGAATAATTTAGGAAGAGACAAAACCACAGAAAGGAGGAATCATCCTTTGACTACTTTTGCTTTTGACACGGCTGCCTCCCTCTCCCTTTTACCAAAGCATCTTCGTCTCTCTATCAGCCATGACAAGTGCCAATCAAACCTTCTGTTTCTAAGGTTCTAGGGGAAAATGAAACATGAAACATTTTCTAACAATCACTGACCAAAGATCCACTATTAGTGTGTGGTCTGGGGGAAGCCAGCCTTTTCCTTTTTCATTTCTAATCTCTGACCCACTGTTTACCTCTTCCTTCTTATATACTTTAATCTCTGTGTTGCTCCAAAGGATCCTAAACAAATTGTAGGTCAGCATGGATTAGGCTGCTTTGTTACCAATGATTAATACATTTACTTTCGCTTTAACATCTTCAGCAACAGCTGAATGTCAAAAAGATCCAGCAAGAGTTTGTTTAATCTCAACAAAAACTATACCCACATCTTCTCACAATTGCATTGTCAGCCTCAGCATAAAGAACTGGAACACAATAGGAGACAGTGACCATGGACCTGCATTGTTAACATGTATTTTCAGAGACATTATTCTAGTAATTCAGTATGAGCACAATCAGATTCACAGTAACCTTCATTAGATCAGGACAAAAAGTTAAGCTCCAGATATTTTCCTAAGAGTCTATATTCTGCTCAGATTTGCTCAGCAGTTCCACTGTACTTAGAAACAGTGTATGCAGCTTGACAGTTGTGGGAATATTTTCAGTATAAAAATTACATTAAAAATTGACAATGATGTAAATCTATGGATCAGAAAAAAATAAGGAAGTTATTGGACATGTTGGACTAATTTCAAAAGTAAGGCTCAGATAGCCCTCTTTAAAGCATCTTAGATGTTTCTAGACTCAGGGAAGCTTTCATAGAATCGCAGAATGTCTTGGGTTGAATGGAAATTCAAGGATCAATAAGTTCCAATTCCCTTACCACAGGCTAGATCTACCACAGTATTAGATCAGGCTGCTCAGGGCCCCATCCAGCCTGGCCTTAAACACCGCCAGAGATGGTACATCCACACCTCTCTAGACAATGTTAGTTTCTTAAATTAGTATTGCATCTGCCCTGTCTTTGTAAGTCTATTGGTGTGATTTATACATATGGGGCTGTTGTTCCATCTTATCTTTTCACATGAAGTTCAAAATTTGTGCCATCAATTTCAAAGTAACTTTACCACTCGACTCTTTTTTTTCTCTCACCTGCCATTGCTTGATGTCTCCCAGGCACCACCAGCACCTGGCCTCTATTCATCCACATCTCTGACAATGAGCATCATGGTTCTCCCAAAAATAGTCAGTGTTGTTATAAACCCACAGTTTATTGAGGAAATCGGTAGCACTTACTGTCTTATATACAAGCTTATCCATTTTAATGAGAATGTAAACATAGTATACAAAAGTTAAGAAGGCTTTAAGGAAGCAATCTTCAGCTTACCTGTACCATCCCAAGTCTTAGAAGCAATTGCTCAGTAAAACAAAGGTCCCAGCTCTCTGGATTGGATTCAGTTTCACTCAAATCTGTCAGAAGGCATTGCTATAAATAAGTCTAAAGAAAGGCAAAGAGGTTTTTATCAGATTCCAATTATTAGCATGTTTATATGCATAAGTCATCAATCCCTTATTTTACCACAGTCCATCACAATCCATTGAGAACAGATACCTAAATTCAATTGACAACTCTGAAAAAAAATCTTAAAAATAATAAAATTATATATATATATATATGCTATATGAAAACAGCAGCAAATGCCATCATCTGCAAAATAAACTGTACATTTCAGGGAAATAAAATGGTAATCTGCATTGTGGTTTTCTGACAGGGCACCTTAGAGAACCTGGTGTTCAGATAATAGTTGACTGATTGGTCTTAATCCAAAGAATAAGAAGGGTGTAAAGACCACCTGTAAAGTTTGAGATAATATGAGCAGTGTGTTTGCTGAACCGCAGCACTGCACATACATACGTCCTTGCTCCACAGCAAATCAAGGAAGAACAGGTTAATTTAAATCACCTTTAGCAGAGCCTATTCATTCTGCTTCCTAGATTTTGATGGGCTAAAATCTTGCACCTGTTCACCTTCTGCATCTACTCTGAGGAGCATCATCTGCTCTGCATGTGATCCTTCCACATCCTGTGGAAGAAGTAGGAGGAATATAGAAAATTTCATGATGGAAGTACCATTGAATGCTGCAGTGATGAAGGTTACGCTGTCGTTGCTGTGAAACTTCTATGGTTTAGGATTTCCTTTGTCACTGCTTAATGTAATTAACTCCTTGAGAATATTATTTGTCAACTGCAGTCCATAAATAATTGTGGTTGGGTTGGCCCAATTACAGAACATGAGCAGACCTTTCATAAATAAAATACCCCTGATGTCTTCACACTAATTGTTTTGTAACTCTAGCATCGCTTGTCCAGGAGTAGCTGTGCTAAAACACTGTAAATCAGTTTGGCACTTCCATTCACACATTGACAGGCTCTGTGACAAACGGGATCACATTTCTTATCCAGACAGCCCCTGCTAAGCAATCAGTTGGAATAGAGTAATTTGAACAGGTTCACATTAAAAAATATATGATGTTACCCAGAGGAAGCACTCATGCTCCTGCTTCTGTCCCCATTCCTACAACAGTGAATTCGTCTGTTAAGCAGCCAAATGTTCCTCCTGCAGCCAGATTCATTACAAAACTTCAGCAAAGCAAAAGGAAAAGTACACAGTTGACAAAAATAAATAAATAAATAAATAAATAGCTTTTTCTATCCTTGAAGAGGAGAGTTTAACAGCTGACAAGCCTTGGTGCAGCCTCCAGGTCTTCAAAGACAACCAGCAACCAAAAGCGGAGTGTCTCCAGGTGCATATGGGGTATCAGAGTTCTTTATCCACAACTCTCTTTCCTGCTTTCATCCAAGGGAAAAGCAGGGTGTTGACATTTGGAACAACAAAAGAAGAGACTGCACTCTGTTTTGGAAAAGCATCAATAGGTAGGCAAAACTTTCTCAAACACAGAGTTATTCTGCTTTTAATCCCAGGGAACAATAAGGTAAGGTGTACATATAGAAAGAATATCAGTACTTTATTAGGATAAAACACATCAATCTGCTGCCTGCATTAGGAAAGGAAGCTGTGTTGGATGGACAATGATATTTCAAAGTGATGTAATAACTATAACATCAATTTCTTTTTGTTTAATAACTGTATGGAGTTAACTTTTATTTACTGTTATAGCAAAAAGAACACCCCCCTGCTTGAAAGATGAGAAGTTGAACTTCTCCAGTAAGGTAATCTTCTCAGTACGAAGATAGGATATTGGTTGAAAGGAAAATACATCCTTTCATGAGGGGCTTTAAGAGAGTCACCTTATTACCTAGAGTAATTCCCAAATCGGGCAAAGCCATTTATGTCTCTTCTTCTCTCTTCCCCAAGGGAAAGAAAAGCAGGCAGCAAGGAGCACTTTGAAGACTAAACCTTAGCTGCTTCTACTTCCTACTTATCTGGTAACTAGTAAAGCAAACAGCAGTCATTAACTAAAGAAGATTCAGATAATTTTATTCCCAAATGTTTTTTGCAGTATGTTTCAGGAGTAGATAAAGCATTCCTGAGGGTACAAGGAAATTTTATTCCAGTAGGCTGCAAACAAAAGAGCAATAAAATGTAATTTACCTTCTGTGTCACACTGAATCTTGTAGTTATCTCCTGCTAAAGAAGGGATGCTCAAAGCTACATTAGACCCAGTACCATCTTACTGTAAAGAACAAAATCTGTGATGCTGATATTAGTATGGTAAAGTGAAATATGTGGTGCACGAGTACTGCTTCCTTCCTGATGTTTACAAGACTGGGCTATGCAGTTACACCACACCACATGTGAGGACACTCAGTCTGAAGATTCAGTTACACAGGTTGCTCTGGCCAGCAACTAGTCAACAAGAAGCTACACTGGGAACAATCTGTAAAGTTTTATTCAGCTAAATTGCTGAGCACTAAAGGGAACATGAATTAGCTGGAGTATATTTTGACAACCGGAGGGCTCCTACATTTTTTTCCTTAATTAAATAAAAGCAGTAAGCAATGGGTGGCCTCGTTTAGAGTCAGTAAAAGAATAATGTGTAGCTAGCAATGTATTTGACGAATTTCATCCTTATTTTTATGTGAATAACTGTGGACAGACTGTGAATGTATTCAATCTATTAATTACTCAAAGCTAGTCATAAATGCTTTCATCAAATATTTCTAGATTTGCAAATACTTAAAATGTTGTCATTCCATTTGAATATCTTTCTCACAATCTGCATTGTCATTTCAACTGCATCAAAGCCAACCTACATTTTTAAATGTGTATTCATTTGTATGAACCATTTCCTTTGCATATCATTTGCTAAATAGTAGAAATGGTTAGATAAAAGGTCACTGAAGAAAAGGTATAAACTTGTGGTGGTGATTTCTGTCTCTTCTGGTTGAGGTTAAGCCTGCAGTTGCTCACTCATTTTGGAAGTGTATTACTGATAAACATCACAAAGCTCCACCTCACCAAAAAAAGCAGCTAACACTTGACATTTCTGTATCCCAACATACAACTGAAATGATGATTCAGAGATCACTTGAGCTTTCAAAACTGATTTGCAGGTCTGTTTGGGACAGGAAGTCAACACCCTCTCAGATCTTTGCAGAAGACAAGCAAGTAGATGTTTTCAGAGTCCAGATCAAACATGTGGTTCTCACATCAGTGATTCTCACCTTATCTGTCCATGATGGTCAGACTAAGTCATAAACTCTTCTCAGCATGTTTAACAATAACAGGTTACTTGTCACATTCAATAGAGTTCTGATGAATTAGAGGATCCCGGCCTATTTACAGTTTAACGCGGTCTCTTCTTGTTTCAGTTCTTCAGTGCCTGAAACTTCTTACAGATTTTTTTTTAAGTCAACGTTCACACCTTTGAGTGGAAGTTCCCATAGTTCTAGAAACCCACTATTTTCCTCACCCAGCAGATAAACACTTTTAGTCCCTCTGGGATCTACTCAGACATACATATTCCTCCTGTCTTACCTGGGTTCATGCTACTGTAGTAACAGCAGAGATGTTTTGCTGATATCTCAAAAGCAGACTATCGATCATTTTTCCTAATTCCCTTGCAAATGTAATTTCCTTCGTAAGACAATTCTGGTTTTACCTGTACTTGCAAGCTCCACTCATGACACAGAATTTTGGAAAGCATTTTCCTGTTGAACATGGTATGATTAACATAATTTGTATGACAGAGCCAAACCAAATGTCAGGTTGACAAAAATCTCTTACTACAGTTTAACAACTCCTTTATATGCTTTTGATGCGAGGTAAATGTTTCATGCCATTCTCAGGAAGCCAAAGGAACTAAACCTCTCGAGTTCTCCAGCTTCCAGCAAAACAGTAGAACAGTAAATATTTACCTAAATTATATGTCCATGGTAACATACCATCTCCAGAAAAGAATTCATTCAAATTTCCACTCAAAATCCATGATATTTATCAGAACTTTCAAATTGTATCTACTCAAGGAAGGGCCACTACCTTAAGCCTCTTCCCCACTTGTTAGTTGACTCACCTGCAATTCCAGCAACAGAACACTATCTGCTTCAAAGCTGAGCCCCACTTCTCTTCAGTGTGTAGAAAACTGAAATCTGCATGAAAAACCAGGATTAACAGTAGTCAAGTTCTTAGTAAGGAGCCTGTGCCCCTTTTCCCTTTTGAAGCATATAAAATTATTCTCACCATATATTCAGATTTAAGCACAGGGAAAAAGTGTGGATATTATTACAGTGAGAAATCTTGAAGTAGAAACAGCCATAATTTCTTTGGGGTGGTTTGACTTTCTAGTACTCATCCAGGCTTATCTTTTGTCCTCTAACAAATTACCTCTAGGTTGCTTCCCCTCACCTAGTTTTACCTGATTGCCTCAACTTCTAGATGTTGCTGTAATCTCCTCTGTGGGGTTTTTAATGACATTTGAAACACAATTTGGAAAGAAGTGACTTAAACCAAGCTGAGCCTTCCTCACAGAAAACTGAGTGTCGATTGATGCATTTCATGTAAAGAGGGTACATTCTGATAGAATGATCCTGCCTTGCTCATTTTTAGGGTTTTATTTTTTTTCTCCTTAGGAAGAAGCAGTAATCCTTATCACAAAATGATGATCACCTGATCACACGAAACAATTCTGCACTTTAATTGCCACCAGACTGCCTTGATTTGGTTCCCTCATTCATCCCAACTCTATTAGGATGTCAAAATCCATTTCCTTCCAGACTGAATCCAGTTTCAGGTGAGATGTAGCCAATCACATTCCTTCACCTCATCTGGGCACTGAGGGCAAGGCCCCCTGGGACAGACTGCTGGTGGTTGAAGTGTTGCATGGGAAGGCTCTGCCAGCAAACTTGGGGTACTCCTGGCATCTCATGGAAAACTAAAGTTTCTCTTCTGAAGGAAAAGCTGCACACTAGCATGGTTTCTTCCACCGCACCTATCTTTTGAGGCAGATTTCTTAAGTCTTAGTGTTTGCCACCCAGACAACCTAGTTAAACTCAACCTCCACATTCATTCCTGTAAGAAAAATATAATTCCCAAATAAGAAGAATAAGCATGCAGTTCAGGTATGTTACCAGCTTCAAAGCTTATTCTTCAAGTCTGATACGGACCTGGTGGACTTTGGATAAATTATGATCCCTCACAGTAATCACAAAGACAGTAGTTCTCAGCTGTGTGTCACTGATGCCTAAACTAAGAAGTCTGATAATAGAGACCACTCCTTACTGTTCTCCACTGGATATTATGGCCAGGCCTTGCCAGTATCTAAAGCAAGTGCAGTAGAAATACTCAGTTACAGTCTTTCCCATTCTAGCCAAAATTTGGCAGAAAAACAATTACTTTCCCAAGTACTACTTGCTGGGTTCTGTTTCAACCTCTTATATCTGGTATGCTGCACAGACTGTATCTCCTTATACACCTTGCAGAACCACGACTCCTCTGTAACTTCTCTGTAAAACAGGCATGCCCCAAGCAACGTAAGACTGCTTTTAGCACTACTGAGCTTTACTCAAAGGATCTCACACCGATGGCGATCAGGCACACGAGCTGACACCACAGAAACATCTGCAGTGACAGCACGCCCAGGATGCTCTCTTAGATTCAAAAAGTGCACACAGCTGTGGCTCACATGTCAAGATAATTGCTGGAAGAACTGAGCCTATAACCCCTCCTCAGCCATTTCTCATCTTGTCTCACCTCATCTTCTCAGTGTTAGCCATTCTGTTGTATGTAAAACACGCTCTTATTTCACTCTTCTTCTAATTGTGCTAGCAGAGGTTTAGCCCTGAATTACACGCAGTTAAGAAAGCTTCCCACCATCGTGAAAAAGAACCCCTTCATGTTTTGTATCTTTAATGCAGCCAATTTGCAGGGTCCTTTAAGAGCAGCTGCTAGTTTTATGTGTCAAATGACCACAAAACAAAAGAGAGTGTGGCAGTGCCTTGTGGGTTCTGCTGACACAGCACACCATTTCAATTGAAAACAAGAACTAGAAGGAGCAGTTTGAGAAACCTGACACTAGCTGTTACCTTTAGAAATCACATCTCCAAAATGAAGACTAGCATACATATTACATATATATTTTTAAATGCATGTTAGATGTTGTTGGAAACAAAGACGACTGGCATGTCCTTCTGAAGAAATGTCTGTTACAAAAGAAAAGAAAGCAGGGAAGGTGCCATTTCTCTATCACCATAGTAAACACCTAATGCACTGTAAACAGAGTAGGTCATGCAGTAAAATGTGAAGAAGCTCTTTTTTAATCATCTGAATAGAAATTTAATATCTTTGCATTTGCTAAGTAAGGCAACTTGCCCAAGCAACCAGATACGCAGAGCCTTATGTGTTTATTCTGCCTTTGTTGCTATTGAACGAAGCTCCTATGTCACAAGCATTAAGGCTGGTATTTACTAAGCAGTTGCACATGAGGGCATATTAAAAAAATTAGGACACCCAAACATGTAAGGAAACCTGAGAAATCAAAGAAAATATTCATATATACAGCATGACTGGGGGAAAAACAAAACAAAACAAAAAGGAGCATTTCTGGTAGTTTTGCTCTTCTAAATGTTGAGGTCCAACATCTATGACCAGTTCCACAGGTCAATCCCAATTGTACACTGTGCAGAGGAGCTGAGCATCAGTAGCTCAGATCTTGGTCATGCTGTGAGGACTGGGAAATATTGGGGATGACATGCTGCTTCCACACATTGCCCATTATAACTGAGCTGCAGCAGTGCTAGAGCAAGAGGAGAAAAATAAACTATTACCATCCAGGAGACCTATGAACTTTGGTAGGACAGTTTAAGCATTATATCAATATTATCTGTCAGCTTCCAGGAGTTAACAGAGTCCTGGCTCTTTTTAAAAGGCAATTGCAAAGTAAGAGCAATGCCACAAGACTAGTGTGCTTCAGTTTTCACCCTCTTTTCTGCACACCTGACAGGAAGGGTGGCTTCTGTCAAACAGTAAGGTTACATGAACATAGCAAAATTCACCTTCTCAGTCGGGGAGCATGAAAATCAATTGACTATTCAAAACTGAGTAGCAACGAAAAAAGCTCATATTCAATAGCTCCGCAGCAAAGACCACCATTCTACTACAGCAGGAAAATCCTCCAGCAGCCTTGCAACACAGCTGTTTACACCATAGAGAGCACTACCATGTGAGAAAGTCTTTCAAGAAGCCCGCCAAATATTGCATTACCCGCTCCTAATCCTGGGGATAAATGCAGAATCAGACCTGCAGATCACAGAATCATAGAGTTCTGATGAGAAAAAGAGAGGGGCCTTTCCCTAACCTTATGGCATTTGCCTGCAGTGCAGATTTCCAAGTTCAAGCTCCTTATTTGAGGTGGGCATCTGAAAGAAACACTTTGTCTTTTAATGATTTGAGCAGCTCTACACAGGATCTCCTCCCTGAGCAATGTTCCTGCACTGTCCAATGTAGCTATGACTTCTTCCCTGTTCCACACATCTCTCTTCTTCTGCCAAATGTTTCCTTCTTTGCATTTGTTTATAGTGAGATATTTAAAAGACTCAAAAACTTCTGTTTTTGTACCACTTGTCTATATATGCACATATTTTTGTCACTCTTTGCTTAATTGCTCCATTCTCGCTGAACATTTGTACTTCCCCTTTTCCGCATTTCTTTTTCCCTATTAAACTGGCAGTTCTCAAGCAGGAAATGCCCTTTCTCATTCTCTGTTTTTAATACAACTCCTAACATGGTGCCTTGTTGGTATAGGTTGTTACAATAATCACAGATAACACAGTATTCCTTGGTGCAACAGATCTTCGCTTTATTGATCACCATGCCACCATAAGCAGCTGAACTGTTCTAACACTATAAAAAATACTTTGGATCCAACACAAAAAGCTGACTGGTGCCCTTGTGTTTCCATGCCACTGGCTAATGCCTCAACTGATGGACTCACCTCCCATTGCAGCAAGCATACAGCACCCGACTTCCTAGCAGTTAAGCACTTTGCCTCCAGTGAGGATTGTAAAATGCAAATTCCATGGTAAAACACATGAACTTCCTTCTCATATTTGTGAATAAGATTTTATATATTCTTTTCATGAGCATTTCCAACTATTCTGCTCTATTCTGTTTCTTCTGTATTTCTGAGTTAAGGCTATTAGCTGTTCTTCAGAAAGCCTTTATACACATGCATACACAAAATAGGTGCGTGTGAATACATGTACAAATATACCCAGCCACATGTGTATGTAACAGATGTATATTCATTATATGGAACAAATGCAAACAAACATATAGTTTTGATCAATTCTTTCACTTTGCTTGCCAATAAGGAATTACTGAGACATAGTAGCCTCATGACTTAAAAGATGAGACCATGGTGTTGCTATTTTAACACTTCTGAGGAGAGTGCAGGTGTTTCAAAGCATTTATGAAATTGCTTGATTGACTCTTATATAGAAGTCTATTGACAACACTTTGAACCTCTGCAGCTAGGCTGTAAAAGATTTGATTATAGTAACAATACTAACCGTCATGAATGTCATAAATCTTAAGAGAAAGGACACATATGTCACATATAATGCATGAAAAAGTTGTCCTTTTATCATGGATAACTTACCATTGTGTAGATACTCTGCTGATCAGCTACTGCATTATTTGAATAAGTATCTGATGTCTTGTTTTCTTTCAAGGAGGCAGGTGCAGGACGAAGTAGGAAGCCTGCCAAGAAAGATGATAAATTGCCACTCGGTGCTGGGGACCAGTGCTTAACATCAGTGTAATACTGCCAGGAATTAAAGCAGTAAAGTAATAAGAAACTAGGAAGAAAATAACTTCTCCTTCTCAGTAAACAGACTGAGTCCATTTTCTCTATCCATTATAATTTTTAGTTCATCTAAGACAAAGCATTCTCACTGTATCATTGCACACAGTTTAAACTAGCCTTAGAAACAGCCTATGACTTACAAGCCATGAAACTTTAAACTAATGATATCGGTTGCTTTTCTGATAGGGAAGTAATCCCGAAGCTAACAAGTTCAAATAAAATCACGCAGAAAAATAATTGCAAAGAAGATTAGTCTTCAGCTTTCAAAATCCATATAAATATTTGGCAAGGGTTACTTCCTGATTACTGATCTATTCAGTAACAGTGCAGTTGAAAGTGACAGGGAGCTCAAAATGTCCCAGGTATCCTTATTTCCTCATTTAGCCTCTTCTGCACTGAAGAGGCAGTCAAGACCATGCTCTAGCCAAAACTTCAGGCAGGGATGTTTGCTGGCATTGTGCTCTGACAGGGATGCTTTTTGCAGTCTGAAGTATCCTATCTGTTTTGGTCTGTTTTTTTCTGAGTGGCCAGATTATAGGTATTCTAAAAGATCAGCCTCTTTACAGCACAGTTTCTGAGTTGAGAGCTTTGTGCTGACTGCATTTTGGGGAGCCCTTCTGCACAGCCATTGGAATAATCCCTATTATATTTGATTTGGACAGTGGTGCAGGATCAGATCTATGCATATAACCAGAGACCTGCCTCTGGCAGCGAAAAAGGCTTCAGCATTCTTCATGCCATGCAACACTTTTCCATGTCATTCAAGAACAAAACTAGTCCTGCTCAAATAGAGCCAGTTCACTAAGAAGCTCTATTCAAATCAACTGTTATAAAAATATTCAAGATTTTGAGAACTATGGAGAACACAGATCTGTGATTGCCTTTCTCCCTTCCATATAATTTAAATACCAGTAGAGATATCATTTTGGGGCATCCAACCCCGATCATAACCAACTCAGTAGATACTATGGAAACCCACATCTGCCTTTTACTAGTATGCTGACATGCTCAAAAACAGCTAGAGCTGTTTTTTGACATTCATCCATCAGTAAAATTAGAACTAAATTGAAAAACCGATTATAATGGTATTCCTCTTTTGCACCACAATAATTTACGGTAATATTTATATTTTGAAATTGGCCATAAGTCAAACAATTCATCTTCTGAAATCTTCACCTCAGTAAAGATGCCTTAAATCTATCAAGATGAGAAGTATTGAATAAACATTTTTAAAGCCTGTGTACAATCTATGTCATCTGTATTGCATCCAGGAAACTGCATGACGTCTAGGATGAATGCTGAAAAGCTGTATGCTATTTAATCTCATCTACATTCCTTCTAGAACTGTTCATCTTACGATCTTAACACCAAGACCAAGGAATGATGTGACAGGGAAAGGCAGTTAAACATTTAGGTGTTGATTTTTCAAGTTGCACATCCCTCTGTAAGTTCTGACATTGAAATTACTATTTAGCAAATGCTGATGATGTCCTAGCTTTGATTGTTACACACAAAGTCTGTCTGTGTCTCAGTTCGTCTTAACTAAAGGAATTTTCCTCTTTGTAGATGCAGCAATGTCATGAATAGTTTGGTTTCTCACACAGTGTGGATAGTAAAAAACTAAAGACAACAAAACACAAAATATAACACAGGGCAGTATGACACATTTTAAAGACGTTTCCCTAAAGGAGAGGGTAATACACTGGCAAAACCTAAGGAAAAACTTTACATTCTATCTCTGTCTGAATTTAGCACAAGATGAATACAATATTACCATCAAGGAGGTAACTTACCACTGTAGGAATGTGAAAGTTAATCGAGACCTCATATCAGTTACAAATATTTCACAACACCATTATCATATATGTACAAAGGAAAACACTGAGCCTTGAGAACCTGAATTGTAGATTTGTGCCAAAGGACTTTTTAGAGATTGATCTGTTCCTAGACCAGTTTCCATTTTATGAGCCCTGTCATTATCATCTTATACTCCTTAAAAGAAATAATGATTTTGCATCCCCAAACTTAACTGTTGAGGTGTATATTGACATTGTGCACAGGGACTATATTCATGAGAATAACAAGGGGGCCTTCAGGACTGTGCTTGTAATAGCTTCCCTGAAAAGTAGAGGCATCTAGATCAATGAAAAATCCTTTGACTCTGTAGATTGATATGACTGACATACAGGCCAAACTCTCCTGTTGGTAATGCCTCATCTCATCCCCAATTTCTGTAGTCTTGTTGCTACATCCTTTTGTTCGCTATTCAGCTGTGCTTTCTACTTGTTTGGCCAACCAGCAAAATCTGCTCATGACATATGGGGACCAATTCTAGCCCCAGACCACCATCACTGATCTTCTTTCTCCACCTCTTTCCACTCCTCATTATTTCCTTAAGTTGAAGAACACAGCAGGTCTCGCTAAAGAGCCTGTCCTCTTCCTTCTTACAGCCCCCTTTAGATACTAAAAGGCCACTCTCAGGCCTCCCTGGTGCAGGCTCTTCTCCAGGCTGAACAGCCCCAGCTCTCTCAGCCTGTCTTTGCAGGGGAGGTGTTCCATCCATGGGACCATTTGTGGCCCTGCTCTGGATGCACTCCAAGTCCATGCCTCTCCTGTACTAAGGACTCCACACCTGGACACAGTACACCAGATGAGCTCTCACCAACACAGAGGAGCAAAATCACCTCACTTGCTCTGCTGGCCACATTTCTTTCAATGCAGCCCAGGACACGGTTGGCTTTCTGGGCTGTGAGGACACACTGCTGTCTTATGTGCAGCTTGCCATCCACTAGTCTTTTTCACATAGCTGTGTTCAATGAACATCTTATATCAGTTATTCACAGTTGTGCACATAACCAAAGCACAGATTTTAGTTTGGCCCAGGAAAAAAATGGCATTAGTTACAATGTGAATTTCTGGAAGGAGAAAAAGGTATTAGCAATGATTCACGCATTTTGCTGTGAATAAATTTTGAAGCTGTATCACAGATATCCTTGTTTCTTAAGACAGAAAGAAAGGAAATATGCCACAAAATTATTTTACAGCAAAACAGGAGTTAAAGAGTGTGTGTAGGGTCCAGATTCTCCAGCACCTTTCTGCATTTATAGTCATGTAGTTTATGCAAAGTGCATTTATTGTGCTTGCCCTCCAGCACTGCTTCGTGTTGACTCAAAGCAGATAACAGCAAAGTAAGAGAGTCCTATAATTGTTTATGTTTCACTGTTTATTTCATTGATAGGTTTTTGATATAAGGAAAACACTTGATGCATTCCTCTTTCAACACAGTAATGAGATTACCCGTGATCCTTTTTTTCTAGGGTCGACACCAGCAAATGTGTTCTAGCCAAAGTTATGTTCTAGGATCAGTTGATCTGGGCTACCATTCATTAAAGTGAATAATATTATCAATATAAATTGCTGTTAAAGAGAAGTAACTTAATGTCTCTCATTTACCTATCATTTACCCTACTGACATTAGTGGTAACCCTTTAGACTACAAGCAGGAAGATGAAACCCTTGTCAAGTGACTGACTTCATTTCTCAGTCAAAGAAGAAGAAAAAATAGATCCTGACTCAGCAACATATGCATGAATTAATCTCGGTGAGATAAAGTACCAACTGCTTATTCATTGATTTTCTGTACCATATTCAAGTCTAAGAAACTTGAAAAGAAAGCAACAGGCAGCGTGCAGTGTTCTTTTGACTTACAGTAAGTTATGCTGATATTTCCCATGGAATCAGCATTACAGAATTTTATTGCAGAGACATCCATACAATCATGGATTTTGTTTTGACATTATCAAATGTTTCACAATATTTCATCTTTCCAATTTGTTTTGTATCTTGGATAATAATATGATTCATAGATAAAGATGAACAGGAAAAATGAAATAAAATAATCTGAACTTATAAAAAAATCACTGGGACATTTTAAAATAGTAATGAAATCAGTACAGTGCTGGAGAACACACTGGTTTCCCAAAAATAAAAATAAAAAATTAAAGGAAAAAAGATGAACAAAGTCATTTTCAGCCTAAATAAAAAGTACGAAGTTGTCCAGAATCATGATGATGATGATGCTGTTTCCTGTTCCTTAACTGAGGCCTCCAGAGTTGGTTCAAAGCACTACTCTTACTGAAGACTCATTAGTGGTACTTTTCCTGCCTTATATGTCTGAAACAGTTCCTGAATGACCACTGGAGAAAAAAAATTAAGGTTTCTCATGTGCTGTCACTCTCAAAAAGCCTATTATTCTTCCAGACAGGTAGATTCCCATGAGAAAGGATGTGTTTAGTGTAGCTTTCCTGTTAAAAGTGTGATCCAAATTGTTGCCAAATTGGAGGAAAAAGTCCCAGTTGATTTTAATCAGTTTCTCACCAAGGGATTCTTTACAGATTCTTCAGCACTTAGCACTTCAATAGTAATGGGACACCAGGTGGCAGGTACAACTTTACTTAGTGTTTAGGAGACAGATTATCTGGAGAGTGGGCCTACCTCTTCTTATGGCAGGAAGATACAGCTTGGCCTCAACCAGGCTTGGAGCCTACAAGTAGCTTGTTCATTCGCTCACAGGATTAACGTGGGAATTAACTCCCATATGAGCAGCATTATGTTATCTAATTTGCATAGTCTCCCCATTCTCACAACACGATACCAATGCTGACAGTGGGAGTCTATGCTTTTGGAGCAGGAGGTACAGCTCTCTATCTCCAGTGACAACCATGAAGTCTATACGGCAAGGGCAAGCAGAACACTTGACAACCATGACGTTTGTACAGCTTGTGAATTGTTACAGTGGCCATATTTTGAGACATCAGCAGCCTGTGAGAACTCTTTGCATATTTTCCTACTAGACCTGATCAAAAGACAAACCATCTTTACTTTTTTAAAGAGAACCCTATAGAAATTTCAGATACTGATCAAGTAATAAATAACCAGCTCACTGATGACCATAACAAGGACTCTGCCTTGCTTTCACTGGACTCCTGTGAAAAAGGCGTGGGTTCCCTTCAGCCTATTCAGCTATGAAATTTCTTCAAACAGTGAAAGAGAAACCATAAAACCAAATGTGATGCGCATCATCCCAAGAAAGTCTTGCCTTGCAGTTCCCTTGGCAAAATTCTCCCAGCTTCAAAAGTACACTGTTTTTCAAGAGTCTGAAACAATTTAACATCAGTTCCATTTGGTTCTTCACAGAAAGACATCAAATCTTGTAAAATGAGATCCTTCCTTGACAGATGCAAAGTGACTATGTCACTGAGTAGGCCTCTTAGTAAGACTGTCCAACAATCTTCATCATAAACTGTTTTCGGCTGTCTGATGTGTGTAACTACAAAAATGTGCTTTGAATTTTCCAGTGTTGAAATTATATTTTGTGACATAAAGAGTTTCGAACAAATACTGGTCAATACATGATAAATCTGCAACTGAAGGCTATTGGGAATGGTTGAGTATAGAGCATAGAGGGCAAAAACACTGTTTTCAGATCAGAAGAAGAGTTAATTAAAATTGAGAGATTTGGTATCTTGTTTGCATGACTGAATAACCAAAGAAAGAGTTGAAATACAAACTTGATTTACTTGAAAAAATAACTGGAGATACAGAAATAATCAGTGATGCAAAGAAACATGTTTACAATCAAATATAACGTTCATTAGGACCCTTCTATGGCAGCAGGCAGCACTTGAAACAACACTTTAGCTAGATATCCCATTGATCTCACATGCTTAAGATCTGCTGTAGAACATTTTGCTGCTCTACAGCATCTGCTAGTAAGGAAATAAATACAGCCATTCAATGTTGAGGGTATCGTAATCACCAGCCAAAAGCTTCCATAAAATTCATCGTTTCAGAAGAGGTACTTTTTTTTTTTTTTTAATGCAAGATTACCCACTAGATGCCATTATAGCATATAGAGTTTTTAAATTGCTACATATCATGAAACATTAGAGTAAGAAGCTCTAAAGCATTCTGTGGAGCAGATGTCTGTGAAAATGCTTGAGTTGATATGTCCTTACCATTGTTTTGGAAATCAGGCTACCAGGTCACCCACCTTTCACTTACAGGGATTTAGCTGTGAGTAACCAGTTTTAAAAGATCTTGGTGTAAATATTTTAATTGCTTAAAAAATCAAATCAAGTTCTCAAATGTTCTGGAAGGATTCATACAGCAAAGCTTTCCAAGCCATCTTCCCCTATTAACAGTAACACTTAAAGTTGTGTTGTCCATTCATCTGTTTGATGTGCAGCCTTTAAATCTCTCTTCATTGAGTTTATGCCACGTGGAGAAACTGAAAATAAATAAATACATAAATGAAGAAAGGTCTTTAAATTTTTCAGAGTCAAACTGTCCTTCAGTAACACAGATGTCATTCATGTCACAAGAAGTGATGACTCTAAATGTAAAAGGAAAACATCAAAGGTAATAGAAAGTCCATTTAAGCCCCTAAACAGACAGGCAGGCAGGCAAATAAACAAAAAGAAGGATGCTATTATATGCAAATCCCAACATTTTCTCCACATAACCAGTTTTTTTTAACAGTGGTCATCCTTAATAGGGATAAAATAAAGCATTTTTTTTAATTTGTAAAACTTTAACTTAGTGTTCTTTTCCTCTAAAACCAGTTTTGATTATGTCATGGAACTGCAAGTTGTTTTAATGTAGGCCAACCTGTAGGACAGCATAGCTAAATCTTTCTTTTGAAGTAACAGTCCTGAAACTGTCTTTTTTTCACATGACCATAGCTTGTTGCAGCCAGAGATGAGACTATAACATGATTTTACTTGAAGTCATGCTTTTGAGAGTCTTTGATAGCTCTTTCTCTATTATCATTATCATTTCCTGAGTTATAACTGTCAGTTGCCACTATCAAAAGGTTGGAGAAAGAGGTGTAAGTCATGGTCACTCCGCCTTCCCATCTGGGTTAGCTACATATATGCAAAGGGCCATTAAAAAAGTGAGAGAGGGAGAGAGAAAAGGAGGATGGAAGGCTTCACCACACTAAATGAAAAGCAAACAATATGCATATCAGCATCCTAAGGAGATGTACCACTCTGCTGGGAAAAACCAAGACAAAAGAATTATCTGACACAACAGTTCAAAGCATATTGCACCTGTCAAAACGTCTGTCATCTTCTATAGAAATGCACCATTCTAAAAGAAGAAAAAGAGAAAGTCTAGCAAAGTCACTCAGAAACAACAGACCACTTTGTCTCCTTCCTTCCAGCCAACTCCTCCATCTGAAAGCCATTTAACTCAATGCTAAAGATTGCCTGGAAGGACCAGACAATAGGAAGGTCTCTTTCATTGTCAAGGACAGTTACACTTTGAAGATGATGCTCAAAAGGGGTTAAAATGGGTCAACAAGCAATTGTTGGTTCTATCCAAGGAAATGTGAACAGAACATTGTTAAAGTCACACACACACACACACAGAAAAAAAAAAAAAAAAAAAAAAAAAAAAAAAAAAAAAAGACCTAAAAGAGCACATCTTTAAACTGGGAAGTTGAGGGTGTGGGGGAGGAAAACACAAAATACTGATGTAATTTCATAGAGGAATGAAGATTAAAAAAAAACAAAAAAACAGCAGTACAAATGGATGAATGGTGAACTCCAGTCTAAGTATGGCAGTGCTTAGAAACATGCATCCAAAAAACGGAACAGACAAGAGGGATACAAGAGGCTTACAAGCAAAGGTAAAAACAACAGAAACCTTGAGAGAAACAGACAGAATTTCCCCATAACTTTTTCATCTGTGTACTTCCAACTCTCACTACTTTTTTGCAGAAATCACTGCATTTTGCTCAGCTAGAGGGAATGGATCCATTTCAGGTACTGAAATAAATTCTAATCATTTCTCATTACCAGCTGTTTCAAAGGATGGACATGGGAAATTTCTAAAATACTTTGGCTTACATACAGATTCTCTCTTCATTATTTTTACAGCCCACAGAAACATCTCTGTGTGCATGTTCTCTTTGCACCTACATGAAAGTTACCATTAAAAGGAGCCTTTTAGATTTCATTAAAAAAAAAAAAAAATCTTTAGTAAATCTTCTGTGAAATAAAGGATACATCTAAAACAATTTAAATATCTAAAACCATTTAATACATTTATTATAAATCTAACTTCCCTATCCATCATTTTTTTCTTGTTTCTGATACTCAGAGTACTATATAAGAACATAGGCACCAAGCCTGAAAAAGTCTCAGTTCAGCAGAATTAGTCATGATTTTAAGCTAAGTTATTTGCATCTACATCTTTAGCAAAGGAACATTCCATTATGAACTAATTCAGACAATAAAATAGCCTGAAATTTCAACTCTGCTGAATTTGGCAAGCTACCACTAACATCAGTGGGGGCAAGAAGTCAGTTCTCTTTCCACATTTGTTTTTCTGATTTTGGTCAGTGATAGTCTTCCATATGTTGTTTATTTGATAGCTTTTACTCTCTTGCTTTTCCTGTCTCCAGGCAAGGCAATGGTAAGAACAGAAAAACATCTTTGAAACAGTGGATGGGTCCTTACATTTTTGAAAACCCTTGAATCTAGAGCTGAATTTTCATGCAGTTTCCTGTAGCTGGTAAGATATAGAACTGGCCTCTGATTTGGTGTCACTTCCATATCTCCCCAGGGATCATTGGACCAGCATTCAGTTGCTGAGAATATGGTGGTTTCTGGTGTTCTCTTTTAGTCACCATAAAATGGCCTTGCCCATCACAGCAGGAAGATCATGAAAAAAGGAGATTGAGGAAGTTCACATTCACATTTAAATTTAGAATTGAGATTTGTAATGGGAGCCCATTTATTCACGACTAAGAAGCAATGAATGTAACAAACTTTTTGCCATTATCTACTGTAAAAAGCAACTACATGGAACATAAATTTCTAAAGCATTTTTAATTTTTTGCTTGTAGTACTTGTCATACTTTCTTTAAATCAAAGCAATCAGTTGTTAAAATATTAATCAGAGCTCAACATTATTAAGAGTTTACAAGGCCATTTTTTCAGGTGTAAAATATTTCTCAGCCTTTTTTTTTTTTTTTTTTTAATGAGCAATTTTTTTTCCAGAGGTAGTATCGGAAGCTAATGCAAGTCCCAGTCGGTTTTTAAAGATACAACAAAATTCCAATTTCACTGAATCATAGAATATCCTGAGTTGGAAGGGACTCATAAGGAAAATCAAATCCAACTCCTGGCTCTACACATTACCACCCAAAGATCAGATCATAATATTATCTGTTTTATTTCTTTACCTCAAACATCTACATTGAATTCTAAAAATAACAAAAAACAAACAAAACCAACAAAAAATTAAACTCCTAGAAATACTCATTTCTCAGTGCTTACCTAGCACTAGACATTTGTATGAATATGTTAACAGCCCCATGGTATCCTTATACTGAAAATCCTTCACATCTGATTCTGAAATAGTTATTTTCATGAAGTTTCTATGACTTCATACAAGTGATATCTGGTGTTAATAACCAGCAGGAGGCACAATAGTACACTATCGGTGCCTCTTTCAAAATTAACTATTTTTAAACTTTTGTTGTGATTTTTAAGCTTTCTGCAAAACCAATCTTAAACTACAGTGGTCAAAAGAAGGATGAAATAATAATAAGGAAACTGCTGGTCTCCTGTGCAATTCATAGGTCTGTGACTAAACCAGCTTCAGAAGAAATGCCTTGTCTGAGGTCTGGTACAAAAATTCCTCCCCCAGCAATATTTGTCAACTCGGTAACTATCCCAGTTTTCCTCCTCCATCCTTCCTCCTCTTCCATATTGCTTCTTCACCACCCACAACACCACAGTTCCCATCCTCTGAATTTTCTTCAGGTGACATCTTCCACTCCATGGCTGTGTTTGAAGAACAGAGGAACCTTTATCCCCTTGCTAAGCTCTGATGTTGGGTATGAGGGCAGGCTGCCACAGCTAGGGACAAAAGAGAAATCATGGAATGGGGATGCTACACATGCAGAGCACATGAAACCTGTGCAGACTCTTAGCCAGTGGCATCTGAGGAGATCTAAGATTCCAAACTCTAACACAGATATGGTGAACATGTGTAAATTCTGTGCACATGTGTAAATTCTTATTTTCAGAATGTAAGAATTCATCTGCATGAAAAAACAACACCTTTCTCCTCACCAGCTTATAGTTCCAGCTATAAAATCTAGACAAGGACACCTTTTCTTCTTTCTATTTACTCTCACAATCCATTTGTGCTTTTTCAAAGTAAGAAGAAGAAAAAATTCCCCTTGCATCTATTCTTGTTGTCAGAAGTTGAGAAAAATATCAGTTGATATTTAAAAACAAAAAATTATCCTAACGATGATACCTGGAAGAAACACTTCAGCAATAACATGACCCCAGCTAAGAGACATGCATGAAAAAAAGGTTTTGTGATGATAAATGTGCATGGATATCATTAGCAGCAAAATAAACAGCAATATACAGTGTCAAGTATCAAGAATTATCTTGACAAATGCAGTCAGATTTTGTCTTTTTTTCCTTAATAAATTATAATTAGGATTTATTTTTTCTGATGATTGATATCATTTAGAGGATAATGGAAAAACACTGGGTCACATTTTCTGCTTGTGTGTTTCTGTGTAAGGCAGAGTTGCACAGTGAATTTGTGTGTGTGTTTTTTTAAATCTTTGCCACAAGTAAAGCTTTTCACATATGCTTGTAAAATGTTAACACAGAAAACAATTCTTCAGCAATCTCCATTCTCCCACTCAACCTGTGCCCAAGAACAAGCTTTAATTTACATTTATTACTGTTGTGTTTCAGAAGACCCAGTCCACAAATCATTGGAAAGAGCTGATTACATGTGACTTAGAAAAACCCAGTATACTCCATGAATAAAGAGTAGCAATAGATGAGAAGGGTCCTACAAAATATAGGTGGAAGTTCACCCAAGCAAACTTAAATCTGTTTCAGGTAATAAACAGTTAAAAATTTGATTTGTTTATTAATGAGTAAAGAGCAAATGTGCTAAGTTCACCTGACAATATACTTGAATCACTTAGCAAGATAGCGCACAAGTGCATTTCACATACACTTCTGAGCATGACAATTAAAAGAAAAAAAGATCAAAATACTGCCTTCAGATACCTGCCTCCAAAGCTTTCATAAGATGTCAGGGGGTTTCCTCTCTAAAAAACTCAATTTCTGCTGATCACAGGAGTGTACAGCTGACTAACAGAACACAATTCACTTACCGTCATTAGAAGATCAGATTTATCTTTGTCTTCTTTCAAGTGTCATAATCTAAATGATTGGCTAAATTCATATTCCAGGATCTTTTTGGAAAATGTGAATTTCTGGCAGCAAACCACTGTACCTTGATTTTCAAGTTTCTTTCAAGCACAGCACTGCTAGTGATCAGGAAAATCCTTTTATTCTAATATTTAAAGAGTAGTGTGAGATAGGACAGTGTTCTTTTAACTTTTCACAAGTAAATGTTGTTCTTTGATATGCTGTTAACAGGAAACTTGAGTCCAAACAACCTGAATCTGAAGGTTCACACATTTCTACTTCTCTTGCCTCTATTGCAAAGGCTGAAGGTGCTTTGAGATGTTCATCAAACTTGAAAAAGTTGTGCAGATGGCACTGATTCAAGGAGCAGAAGGAAAACCCTACTCTGACATGAAGCTCCAAGGAGCCAGTTAATATTTGTTATTTGACCTGAATCTGGAGTCCTTCTCAGAAAAGCCTAATGATGAACAGGAGAGCCCAGGTGAAAAGTTTGTCTAAAAAAATACTTTGGAAGAAAGCCAGTTATTTCACTTGATCCTCTACCAAACCCTCGGATTTTCTAGGGAAATTCCTTACAAGAAATTTCTTTCTATTCCCTAAAGAGAACAAAAAAACACATACAGTCTTCCCCCTTGCAGTCCCAAACAATGTCTCTCATATCTCAGGCCTAAAGGGTAGCCAGACTAGATGCACACAGCAAGGTCTTCCCAGCCAAGCCATAGCAGTAGGGGTGTGGAAAACATGCGGCCAAGAGCTGATGTAGGCACCAGCCAAAGGTTGATGCTGTTCTGTCATGGCATTGGAGGGAAGACTTGGACAATTACCCAGGATGGGTTAGCTACATCACAGGGGGTACCACCATCATTACCTGTGCTTCTTCAGGGCTCTGCTGAAAAGCAATGTTAATAGACCCCCAAAAAAGACAAAGGCTCTCAAAGTCAGAGAAGTTTAAGGAGTCACTACAAGAAGTGCAGGCAGGTAAAAGAGCAGCTTTGAAGGATAGATGGCAGTCACACTCACTGCTAAATGAATTGTTCAAAGATAAGCATTCTACAGTGATGAAGGCAAAAAAGAGGAGAGGAAGGGCAAGAACTAAGTGGCTTCTTGATTTCTTGAAAAATAAAGGAAGTACAAATTGCAGAAATATGCATAGCCAAAGGAATAATTAATACTGATCACCAAGAATACCCATCTCCAGAAGTCATTTAATTTAGATTTAGGTTTTCATCACATTATCATCAACAACCATTGCATTTTTTAATTTAAAATT
This sequence comes from Excalfactoria chinensis, assembly GCF_039878825.1. Lineage (NCBI taxonomy): Eukaryota > Metazoa > Chordata > Aves > Galliformes > Phasianidae > Excalfactoria > Excalfactoria chinensis. Next base: position 52,106,801 of record NC_092825.1, on the reverse strand, counting down.
TTCATGGGTTTTACACGCTAAGGAAGCATAGAAAAAATATCTCACCAGAATCTGTAAAGATTTCCCACAGGGATCCTATTTCATTTCAAGGAAAATACAGTGTAATGTGTGATCACGCTCTTGGAAATATAATTTTATGTTTGCAGGTGAAAAGCAGTGAGTCGGAGTTCAAAGCAAATTCCAATCAAATTCCTTCAAGTTTCTAATTACTGAACAAAACCTCACTTGTCATTCACACTAGGCCCCTGCACACTGCAGAAGGACTGTTCTGCATCTGCTCTCTTTGCCACAGAGATATTTCTTTCAGCATTAACAGAAAGAGAGGTAGGAAATCATACATCTTTCAAGACAAAACAAAGATGGAAGTGCAGAGGATGGTGAAGATGATTCTTCCAACAATAAAACAATTGCACTACTGGATAGGAGGAAGAAGGTTGGTTCAACTCTGTAAAAGGTTGCCTGGAGAAGCTGTGGATGCCACCCATACCTCTGGAAGTGTTTGGGCTGAACAAGCCTTTGAGCAGCCTGATCTAGTGAGAGGTGTCCCTGCTTATGGTAGGTGGCTGGAGCTAAATGATCTTTAAGGATCCCTTCCAACTCAAACCATTCAATGAGTCTATGATTTGTGAAAGAAAAAAAAATGTTATGTCCTCTGTGACATCCAAGAGATCGCTGTATTTCTTCAGACCATGTAAACCAAACCAACTGATCTTTTTGGTTGTCTCTTAAAGCTCCTGAATAGAAACAGAGAAAACAATAGCTGTTAGCAACTGAGCAAGCAAGCAGCAGACCAACACTTCATGCACATGTAGACACAAGTCAGAGTTTCTTATAGTACATCCACATTCAAAAACTACTACTGTACATATCCTACCAATGAATATTTTTTTTCCAAGTCCTTCTCTTTGTATTTCAGTAGTCAAGGAAAGTTCTTAACACTTTTTCTTAAATGACCCATTTTAATTTGGGGAGCTTGGTTATTTATTTCCCTTTTGGCAGGCACACTCACACTTGAGATTGTTCTTACTTAAATTCTAACTGAAAACCATTATTCCTGGTTAGAATCTTCTCCAGAGAGACCTTTTTTATTTCGATTTCAGATTACAAGTCAAATTTGGAAGATGACAGCTACAAAATAAAATGTCTACTGAAAAAAATTCTGCTAAAATTTGTGTTTCCTGAATAGATTACACACACCTCTACTTCCAGAGGGACTTCTTCCAGTGGTTTTTCCCACATGCTAGGATACATCCCCTTTTCCTATGTGGACAACTAACACCAAGAGGCTCTGGCAGTCTCTCTCCAGGGGACACCAGGACAGCTGGCACTCCCCACTCTCATACCATTGTCACAGCTCAGCAGCCAAGAATGCTGCAACTGTGAGCAAGGGTATTTCTTTTTTTTGTCTGACACTGACTGAAATCGACACAGACATAAGTCCACTGTACTTTTGTCAGGAGTACGAGAAGCTCAATTTACCAAGGTCTGTGCCCCAAAATGAGGCTTCATGCCCTACAACCATACTGCAGTTTTATCCAGGCCTTCTCACGTAACATCCCAACTAAGCACTTCCTACTGTACATCCCCTGTAAAAAGTTGGTGAAAGTTTGTTCATTGTGCTGGGTATGTTGTTGTTGTTGTTGTTGGGGAGGGGGCTGCGCGGAACGGAGTCAAGCGGGCTTCCGGGTTTTGTAAGCGCCCCTGCGGCTCCTGCACTTGCCGCCCCTGTTTCTGCGGCTTCTGTCTACCCGCCACGTGGCAACGAGTGGCGGGAAAGCATAGCGGCGGGGAACAGAGTGGCGGGAAGAATGGGACCAATCAACAAGAAGAGAAGAACCACTCGGAGCAATACTGCCCGGCAACAAGGGAGCGCAGGCGTGGAAGGCCAACACGGCAGCCAATCAGAATACAAGAGAGACTATAAAAGCTGGGGCCAGCAGGGGGAGGGTGCGCCACACGTGCGGAGCTGTGACTCCCGTGGTCGCCCAGCGCTGTTTTTGTTTGCGGTCGCTTACTCAAATCAATAAATTATTCATGATTTGAAAACGGATTTGGTCCAATTCATGACAATTTGGTGCCGTGACTCGGATGAAGGAGATTTGATCAGGGGTCCTTCTGGGGAGGCGCCCCGCTGATTTCAGCGGCCCCAGGAGTGGAAACTCCTGCTCAAGCCCTTCACCGACGAACCTAAAATAAGGACGCAAACAAAATAAAACCGGTAAACCCCTAGTAATCTTTGTGCACGAAGACCGAGCGAAGACCCACGGGGTGGGTAAGTATAGGCCGGTGATCCGTTCGGTTGGGGTTGGGTATCCCGGAGCACAACGACTGAGACGTCCAATTGTGGGCGGAGCGAGTGCGGACCCCTCGGTAGTGCGGTTCCCACATCCCGCGAGGGACTGGGCCACGACAAGGGGGAAGCGTTGTGAGTGTGTGTGAAGGTGCTCCGGAAGATGGGACAGAAGAAGAGTAAGCCTTCTGGTCCCATGGGTGGGGGAACTAGTGGTGTGGGTATAGGTATACCCCCTATTCCCCCAGACAGTCCATTAGGGCTAATGATTAAGAATTGGAATGATTCCCCTTCTAGGCGGGGAAAAAGTAAAGTCAAAATGATTTAGTGTGGGGCAATAAGCCCATAAAAGGGGAGAGTGTATTTTGGCCCTTTTTGGCTCCTCTGAGGACTGGGTAGTTCAGAGGAAAGTGAGTATGCCCACGTCTGGATACCTTATGCATTTATACCCTCTAAAGAAAAAGGAGGGTGGAAGAAGAAGATAAGGGATTTAGAAGTCCCAGTGTCACCACCGCCCTACATACCCCCCACCCGAACCGACGGCCCCGTCTGCCAAGGAAGCGGGGGGTTGGCGGGGAGGGTGTCGTCGCGCCGGGGTCCGGGAGCACCGACCCGCCCCCCTCGCTGCGGTCTTCCCCTCTTTCCTCTCCTCGCGCTCTCCCCGCGGCGCCGGTCCGTCGCCGGTCCGGTCCGCCTCCGGGTCCGGGCCGTCCGATCGGTGGCCGGGCGGCTCGAGTCCCGCGCGGGCGGGGCGGTCCGAGCCGCGCTTCTCCCGGCCGCAGTTGCCGGCGGGCGCCGGGTTACGGAGGGAAACCCCGGGTCCCGGGAGGAGGGCGAGGTGGTGGCGGCGGACGACGGGTGCGCCCCCGCGGGCGGACGCTCCCCCGAGGGTCGCCGGGGCCGGTTGCCGGGTTTCCCCTCGGCGCGCCGTCCCGGACGTCGGGCGACCGAGCGGGCGGGTGGAGGCACCTCGCGGGGCCCTCGTGTCGTTTCCCTCAGCCCAGGGCCAGGTACCGAGTGTCCGCGGAACAGGGCGGAGGTTTACAAAATAAGTAAAAAAGAAAAAAAGGAGGATGGCGAATACAGGCTGGTACATGATTTAAGGGAAATCAATAAGAGAACTGTAACCAGGTTTTCCGTAGTGCCAAATCCTCATACCCTATTAAGCCAATTGCACCCAGATGACCGGTTCTATAGTGTAATAGATTTAAAGGATGCATTTGGGGCATGCCCCTTAGACAAGGACAACACGGATTATTTTGCTTTCGAATGGGAAGACCCCGATACTCATAGGAAGCAACAGCTAAGATGGATGGTCCTTCCCCAGGGATTTATAGAATCCCCAAATTTATTTGGTCAGGCCTTGGAACAAATTTTACAGGATTATAATAGAACACCGGGAACAACAATGTTACAGTATGTGGATGATTTGTTAATAGCACGGACAGATGAAGATAGCGTGAGGCAGGCTAGTGTACAGTTGTTAAATTTCCTTAGTACAAGGGTTAAGGGTTTCTAGATCAAAACTGCAGTTTGTGGAGGAAGAGGTGAAGTATTTGGGTCATTTGCTGAGCAAAGGGACAAAAAACTGGACCCAGAGAGAGTCGAGGGGATCTTGGCCCTAAAAGCCCCAACAACAAAAAGGCAGGTATGACAGTTGTTGGGATTAATAGGATATTGTCGACAATGGATAGAGGATTACAGTGGAAAAGTTAAATTTCTTTATAGTAAATTAAACAAAGATGGGTTACTTAAATGGACAGAAACAGATGAAGGACAATTAAATAAATTAAAGAAGGAACTTGTGCACCCTCCAGTCCTGAGCTTCCTGGAGTTAAAGAAACCATTTCTTTCTGTTTGTAAACAGTGTGGAGGGGACAGCTTATGGGGTGCTTGCCCAGGATTGGGCAGGAGGCAAAAAGCCTGTGGCTTACCTATCTAAATTATTAGATCATGTTAGCCGGGGCTGGCCTAGTTGCCTGCAAAAGTAGTAGTAGCTGCTGCTCTCTTGCTAGAGGAAGCACAAAAGATAACCTTTGGAGGGGAAATTAATCTCCCCCTATAATATACATGGAGTGTTGCAAGTGTCACGTGGGCGGTTCCAGCAGTCAGCATGGTCACTACACAGGATGTTTCACGTTCCAGTTGTTGCACGTGATGTTGTACAGAATTGCCCAGGTTGCCATTCGGCTGACAGGTTTCCTGCAGGGGTGAACCCCAGATGCTTCACATTTCAGTTGTTGTTGCATAGGTTTGAGACCAAATAAGGTTCGGCAGATGGATGCTACGGGTTTCCCAGAGTTTGGGTGTTTCCATCACTTGCATGTCACAATTGACACATGTAGTGGTTTTCTCTGGGCTGTGGCACAATCTGGACAGACTGCCATGCAGTGCATAAGAGTGTTGCACATGGCTGTCGCTGTCATGGGTGCACCTCAGGAGTTAAAGACTGAAAATGGCCCAGGATATAGAAGTGCATGTTTTGGACACTGGTGTACAGCTTGGGGCATTAAGCATACCTTCAGCATTCCTGGCAACAGCACTAACAAATCTATTGTGGAGCGTGTGCATCAGACCTTGAAGGGGTGTCTTCGTGCGCTTAAAGAGGGGGGAGGGCTAGAGGGGCTTGAGCTGTGCCCAGACGCTCTCCTCCTGTGTGCACTGTTTAGTTTAAAGCATCTGGAGAATCGGATGGGAGACCATCAGCTGACTGAACAGACTCCAATAGGTCAGGTCCTGATCAGACCTGACGGAGGGTCATGGCTCCCAGACCCTATGCCACTCCTCGTCATGGGCAGAGGATACGCCTGTGTCGGGACCCCAAGTGGGCCCCGCTGGCTGCCGGCACGTTGGGTTAAGCCGGCACCAAACGATGAGCCATCCTACACACCGTGAGGATCCGAACATTTCAGCACCGGTTTTGGTCAACGTCTCCTTGGTTAATGTCTCCAGTGCAGCCAGTGATTTGACGTCAACTGGCCAGCAGCTTGCTGGTAACAGCACATGAGGCAGCGTTGCTCCCAATGTGCCTGAAGGTATGAACTGGGAATCTAGTCTTCATGCCGGACTGATAGTTTGTGAGTGGAGGAGACCTTGTTCCTAAATAATCCCCAAGCAGTGGACATTTGGAACGATTCTGCACAACCAATAAGTTTTTGTCTTGTTATTTGGTTATGGAGTGTGATATTTGTAATGCACACTGGACTGAACTGGAATGCCACGAACAAAAAGCTGACAAATGGGTCACAGATGCAAGATTGTTAAAGTATGAGGGAATTCTGATTTCCTCCCCAAAACTGACCCTAGAAACAACTTCAGTGCAGACCCCAGCTCAGTTTCTCTATGGTGAACCCAGCGAGCCCCTAGAACATGATTGCCTTAGGAGTATAGAGGAGCAAATAAAACTGAGACCCGATCTAGATGACATGGAATTACCTACAGGGGAAAAGATATACATAGATGGTTCATCTAGAGTAGTTGAAGGAAAGAGAAAGTCAGGCTATGCATTGGTAAGTGGAAAAACATTTGAAGTGATAGAATCAGGACTATTAAGCCCGAGCTGGTCTGCTCAAGCTTGTGAATTGTATGCCCTGTTGCAAGCCTTAAAACTATTAAAGGGCAAGAGTGGTACAATATATATAGATTCTAAATATGCGTATGGGATAGTACACACTTTTGGGAAAATATGGGAGGAAAGAGGACTTATAAACTCACAGGGAAGGGGGTTAATTCATCAGGAATTGATCCTTAAAGTTTTGAAAGCTATTAGAGAACCAAGAGAGATTGCAGTAGTACATGTAAAAGGTCACCAGCGAGGACTGGATCCGCAAATTAGAGGAAATAATCTAGCTGACTAGGAGGCCAAAAGGGCCTCTCTTATGTGTATATATAAGGTAACCGAGAGGGAGGATTGCCCGGCCATGTTTGCAGAAGGTGGACAGAATCCCCTTTCCCTGCTTTGTTTCACGTCTGTGGAAAAAGAAATGATACAAATGGGGATTCGGGAAAATGAAACGGGGAAATGGATACTACCTGATGGACGAGAGGTTTTACCAAAGTCAGTAGCTACAAAGGTGCTACGGAGGTTCCATGAACAAACACATTGGGGTACTCAGGCCTTAGTGGACCAGTTTGCTAATAATTATATGTGTATAGGGGTATATAATGTAGCAAAGGGGATTGTCAATGGATGTATGACCTGCCGGAGGGTAAATGTGAAAAATATGAGGAAAAAGGATCCCAGGAGGGCGAGAATTGGCATATCGACCCTTTGCAAGGATCCAGCTGGACTTTACTGAACTCCCCAAAACCGGGAGATATAAATGAGCGATGGTGCTTAGGAGTTCTCGCAGTAATCACGTTTTGTGTGGCAGCACAACACTGCTCACATCAACCTTTCCGGTGGAGTCTAATTAGGCTTAAGGAATATATCACATGATTTTTGTATACAGGTGATAATTATACCAAGGATTCAATACCACCCTGAGGATTTAGGAGCTGCAGGAGCTGGTACAGGATTCACAGCTCTGCGCATTGCTGTAGATGAGGACTTGGCTAAAATTGAACAGTCCATCTCAGCGTTAGAAAAATCAATAAGGTCCCTTTCAGAAGTAGTTCTTCAAAATCGAAGGGCATTGGATCTGGTTTTTCTGAAAAAAGGGGACTGTGTGCAGCCCTCCGGGAGGAATGCTGCATGTATGCAGACCATACTGGGGTGGTAAGAGACACAATGACCAAATTGAGGGAAGGATTGGAAAAACGTAAAAAAGAAAATGAGGCTCACCAAAGTTGGTATGAATCCTGGTTTAATTACTCACCTTGGCTCACCACATTATTATCTCTGTTGTTGTTAATTATGGTGTTAACCTTTGGACAATGTATTTTCAATTGGGTAACCACGATAGTAAAGAACCGATCAGAAGCTGCTCATTTAATGTTAGTAGGAGCTAAATATGAGACCATAGAACAAGATGATGAAGATAACGAGATCTATGCATTAAGCCGGCAGGCACTCCAAAGATTCAATGAACAAAATAAGTTAGTTTAAAGAAAAAGGAGGGATTGTAAAAAGTTGGTGAAAGTTTGTTCATTGTGTTGGGTATGTTGTTGTTGTTGTTGTTGGGGAGGGGGCTGCGCGGAACGGAGTCAAGCGGGCTTCCGGGTTTTGTAAGCGCCCCTGCGGCTCCTGCACTTGCCGCCCCTGTTTCTGCGGCTTCTGTCTACCCGCCACGTGGCAACGAGTGGCGGGAAAGCATAGCGGCGGGGAACAGAGTGGCGGGAAGAATGGGACCAATCAACAAGAAGAGAAGAACCACTCGGAGCAATACTGCCCGGCAACAAGGGAGCGCAGGCGTGGAAGGCCAACACGGCAGCCAATCAGAATACAAGAGAGACTATAAAAGCTGGGGCCAGCAGGGGGAGGGTGCGCCACACGTGCGGAGCTGTGACTCCCGTGGTCGCCCAGCGCTGTTTTTGTTTGCGGTCGCTTACTCAAATCAATAAATTATTCATGATTTGAAAACGGATTTGGTCCAATTCATGACATCCCCTAATAGTTATTTCAGCTGTAGCCAGAAAAATTAAAGTGTCACTTTTAGCACTAAACTGAAATTAGATGACTAAAAACACCTACAGTATAAACGGTAGCTTAATACAGATGGCATCCAAAAATTTTGGTGCCCCAGAGAATATAAATGTGCAGAAATGCGTTTGTTTTTTTTCCATTCTTCCCCAGAGCCCAATTAAAATAAGCAAAGTAAACTGCACAGAAATAAAAATACATCTTGCAAATAAGCTTCATTCTAGCTTGATCTGCACAGCAGAAATGGGAATATTATCCACAAATTAAACTACAGATTAAGGACAGCTCAAGTTTATTGCTAATAGGTACTATATAAAATATAATGAATCACAGTGAGTCACCAATTGAAGTTTCTCTCAGAATAAATAGTCATTAAGGTCTAGATGAATAGATATTACAGCCAGAGGGGACTACTGTGATCGTTTTTGACCATCATTATCGTTGTTTTTCAGTGCATAAAGCAATTGTTAAAACCTTGCTCTAGACTTAATTTAATTATGAGTTACGCAACAAAACACAACAGAGGTTCGCTGAAATAACATATAATTAAGCTGAGCATTTTGTTTTCCTTTCCTTCATTCCATCATCATTAAGATTCAGTCCTCCTGTACTTTGCAAAATTTTGTAGCATTTACAAGATCAAAGTTCCGAGTGATATGGCCATTCAAGAAAAAGAAATGTTTATGTAAAGAAATGGGAATGTCTTCACAGAAAAGAAAGAGCTCCTATCTCAAAATAAATTTAACAAAAAATTGTGAAGTGGCACGCGATATACCAGATTCCTATTGTGAGGCACAAATTCTTCACAACACTGGGAGACATCACAGAACAAAAATACTATTAGAACTGTTTCAAAAGGAACATTTTTGGCTAGGATAGAGACTTTTGACATTATTTATTAGGTTCAAAAATGCTTAACAAAGGCCTAACAATAGGCCTGTGGAAACCACTACATCTGAGGCACTTTCTGTTGTTATGTGCTGGCATTGATTTGAAGATGGCCAGCATTAGTAGAACAATTCCCTCACAGCAGTCAATGCAAGTGAGCATTCATACACACACAAGCAAAAGCCTGTGAATGAACCATATGGAAACAGGAAAGAAAAAAAAAAAAAGTAAACATTTATTAACCTCTTTGTGGGGAGATGGATGGAAGAACAGGGCAGTAGGGAAGGAGACGGTCATGCCAAATTTCTGTAAAATAAGGTGTTTGCCTGAGCATTTTTTCCACAAAATATAAAGAAGCCCAGAGAATGTCCCCAGTGTATTGGTAACAGGGGATGCTGGGGCTGCCAGCGCCAAAGACACCCTTCACCACCCAGGCACGGTCCTTATGCTGCATGGGTTGGCACAGCTGGCTGCTGCCCCTATCCCTTTCCACCTGCATCAGCTTTGACAAATGTGGAAAAAACGGAGTTAATCTATGGAAAAGTGATGTGAGGATTTGGCTCAGCAATTGAGCCAACATATAGAGGCCCACACCAAAAGAGTCAGGAAGTTTTGCATAATGTGCTCCCTGCTTGTATACAAAGATACATTACACCATGGTGACTGGTGTAGACAACTTTGGGAATGGCAGAAGAGGACACAGTTGTATCTGCAGGCCAGCATATTTTCCAGTTATAGCAGAGCCAATAAGTCACCACCATCCTCATTGGGATATACAGAGATACTAATCAAAAGCCCGGGATTTGATTTGCACTGCACAGGCTCATCAGACAGCCCGTCTCATAGAATCATAGAATCACAGAATCGCTCAGGTTGGAAAAGGTCGTAAAGATCATTGAGTACAACCACAGCCTAACCATACTACCGCTAACAATCCTCCACTAAATCATGTCCCTGAGCACCACATCCAAACGGTTTTTAGACACATCCAGGGATGGTGACTCAACCACCTCCCTGGGGAGCCTATTCCAGTACTTAACAACCCTTTCTGTAAAGAAGTTTTTCCTTATATACAGCCTAAACTTACCCTGAAGCAACTTGAGGCCATTTCCCCTCCTCCTGTCACCTGTCACCTGGGAGAAGAGGCCAACCCCTGTCTCGCTGTAAGCACCTTTCAGGTATTTGAAGAGAGCAATAAGGTCTCCCATCAGCCTCCTTTTCCCCAGACTAAACAACCCCAGTTCCTTCAGTCACTCCAGTTAAGCTGAGGATCAGGCACTGCTCAGCCACAGCAACATTTCACAATTGCACTGTTTTGGGTAAAACATCATTCTTCTACAATAAATTGACACAAAATTTCCTATAGAAAAAAAAAACAAAACAACTTCAGTTTCTTAGTGCAATCAATATTGAAATTGCTCTTTGAGTAAAGAATGCTGTGTGTCATCCAACAGCTGATTAACCTGGGCGTTGCTCCCTTTAGGCCCCCTGCTCTCACCAAGAAGGAGCAGACCCCTGAAACCCTGCAAGTGCACCTAAAGCAGTAGCTCCATCCACACCTGGGTCTGAGCAACTTGAGTTCTCTCTTTCCCTCAGTCCAGTGAGAAAGCATCCATGGATGAGGGCAGCTTGGCAAAGCCACATTCAGGTTTGTGAGGGCACAACTGGTTTGTCCTCTCCTCTAAAATGGGTGGAAGAAGATGAAAACAAAATTTAAATGTGATGCATCCAAGTAGCAGTCACCAACACCCACCATCCTTTTCCTCAGGGAGGCCTTCAGGACACTGATTGTCCTGACTCAGGCACAGGACCTTGCTCTTGGTTTTGTTGAACATCTTGAGATTGGTATAGGTCTACCTCTCAAGCCTGTCCAGAAACCCTCTGGGTAACACCACTCTGCTTGGTGTCATCTGCAAACTTGCTGAAGGTGCATTGTTCATGTCACCTACAGTGTTAAATAGCACCAGTCTCATCATATATCCCTGAAGAACACAACTCATAACTGGTCTCCACCTGGACACTGAGCCATAGAATTACTGTTGTGTTTTTGTTGTTGTTGTTGTTTTGTTTGTTTTGCATTTGATATAATACTTGGAAATCTAATTATTAAAATGTAGTTTCAGTGACTTTGATTATTACAAACGTAACACAATGTCTTATGGCTCCTGCTGTACATAATATTTTGAGTTGAGTATTCAAGTTTGTAACATTTGAGAAGTTGTTTACCGTCTGTACAAATTAATTTGAAAGCATCAAGTTATTTTACTTTCAGTAGCCCAGAGGGCTCTGACCATAAGCTGTATGTTGAAAATTTTGAAACCAGTAAGCATTTGTTATAACATGAATAATCTAAATGCAGAGATACCAGAATCTGGAAATCAGTATGAATGTAGATTGAAAGAATATGAATTTGGAAAGAGATCAAAGTTCTCAGCTTACATTCAATTAATAAAGAATTCAATGCACGAGTCTTTCCAATGATCTCCTCCAGAAAACACTTCATTTTTTTTTTCTACTGCTTCTACTACAAACTATTGATAATAGTTCTTTTGCTGAACTTGATATCTGCCAGTCTCCTGGGATGTACATATCTGATTAATTAGATATTAAAATTAAGCTGTTATCTTGCTCCATCACGTCAGGTTTAAAATACTGCTCTTAATGAGACATCACAATTATTCCTAGCAATTCTTATATATAAAAAGACTACAAATCAAAAAGAAAATGGTGTGTCATAGTTGAAGAAATGCAAAAACAAAAATGAAAACAAAGAACTAGTTCTGAATCACATGGGGGGTTAGGAGCAGGCCAGGAGCTCTGCTCAGGCTATTACTTCAGGATTGCTGTGGAAATATATGTTTAAACTTTGCTATTGCCAGCAAGCACCTGGGAAGTGGTCAGCAAACTAAATATGACAGCCCTATTCTTGTTCCAAAATGATGCAGTATGTAAAGAGAGAAAATAACCATCTATGCTTGATTAATTAGGTTTGTAAGTATTGTTCAAGAACTAAACAATATTTCTAAAGATTTCAATAGTTCAAAGATTGCCCTATGGCCGTCTGGCCAATACATCTTCTAGCACACACAATTTACAAGCATTTTTCTTCCCAATATGTTGTCTTCGTTTGGTGCGACATTGTTTGAGCGCGGGTCTATTTGGGTCAGAGTAGTTTTCTTCCCATCACAGCAGTGGTGCTGAGGACAGCACTTGGACCATACATCTTCCATGTCATTTCAGTCAAAGGCACATGATGCTTCCCGGTGTCCAATCAGGAAGGTTCCGGCGCTGGACCAGGGGGGCATATTGGCAAACCAAGCTTTTTTAATGACAGCCATTGTTCAAGACAAACAAAAGCACCGTTCTGAATATTAACATGCGGCCTTGTGTAAAGGTCATCTGTATGGCACATTCATCATCGCCCCAAAACAGGGGGGCAAAATGCTTTAAAATTCTGTCAAAACTTGTTATTGTCAGAATACGCCTAGAAGCTGGCAACTGATGCAAGCATAGCAACCATTTGAGCGGTCATCCTCCTTCTCAGCAGCCTCTTTGCAAGGAGCTGAATACACAACAGCAGCAGAGAAAGTGAACACAAGATAATAGGTATATTCTTCCTAACTGCTAGTAGGGGGGCTACTTTAATTAGGCTACCCAATTAGAAAATTAATCTAATAATCTGTAATAATTAGGCTGAACAGCAGTTCTTCCTATAAGGTAGAGCTCCCACTTGCTTGCTCCCTCTTGCTTTGGCTAACTAGGAACAGGCAGTCAGCTACAACATTCTAGTTTGGAGGCTCAATTGTGCACTTTTCATTTGTGACATTATTTGAAAAATCAGAATAAAAAGGATATATAGCACAGGAGGCTAAAATATTGAACTGATCCTTCAACAGACTTGTAACTAATGCCAGTGATGTTACCCCAATTAAATACCATTTGTATTCCTTATATCAGCAACCGCCTCTCAGGATATGACATTCACAGTCTGGCCCTTAGATGGCATGGAAGGGACAAAACCATTACAAACATTTCAGAAGTCCGTGTAGTAAAATTAATAAATGACAGCAAGAGTCCATTATCAGTGCTCATTCATTTAGTCAAATTAAATAGTTTGACTCCTTTGTTCACTGAACAAATACAGGCTTCCTAATCATCTTCTGCCCTACTAAACAGTTAGAAGCCAGGAAGATAGCATTTATTTATTTCTAACTTTACTTCAGTTGGCTGTTCAACCAAACTGTACAGATACATATTTAAGCTGAGAATCAGAATACAGCATTTCTGTGTATAATATTTTATTTTTAAATTGGGAAGAATGTTTACATAGCAACTCAGCATTGAAGGGGAAGGATGTGTCTTTCAGCACATTTTTACAGCTTTACCCTAACATAGACCAGGAAGGATTCTTCAGCAGACACCGAGAATGACATGGATGGATTTCCACCAGCCTCATGCCCTGCAAAGCACACTGCTGTACCGCTTGCTGTCTATCTGAAAGCTGGGGAGGAATACCTCTATTCTTCACCACGGAGAAGTTCAGCCCAGTTTGCAGCTATCCTGACAGCACATTTGCTCAGGGGTTTTTCCAGCATCTCCCCTTGCCCAAGAATACTGCACGCTCTGAGAAAGGTGTGGAGTTGGACTGTTTCCTTGTAGAGTCATAACGGCCTTATTTGCTATTATTTGGGTTTCTTCACATCAAAGCTGGCAGATTAACAAGATGTCAGCAACCCAGTGAAAGCTAATTTATTAAGTCTGTAACAGCTCTGGCCTAGCTGCACCATATCTGCAACACAACGGAAAGCACTGCAATGACAGCAAAGCAACAAGGTTCCAGGCTGCAGCAAGTGAGGATTTGCTCATGTGCAACAGCCATAGGCACAGAAACAAAGGAATGAAGCTGCTTACCTTCAGAAGGCCTCAGTTACACAGGGATCTCAAACAAAATAGTCTTAACTCCACTGCTAACCCTCAAGTGTGTCAACTGAGGTGCACTGCATGTACCTCAATTCCCCTGAGTTGGCCCTGCCTTCCCACCAAGTGCTCAATCACTGGTTCAGGCCGTAACTTAGCGTTTCTGCTACAATATATTACACCTTCTATTCAGAAAGAAAACTAAGAAAAATACTAAATACATTCAGTTCAGAGCTTGGAATACAAATTAAATGGAACTTGAAGTTTTTGGTTCAGTTAAAGCAAGACCAAATTCAACAGCAAGCTGATACGTCCTCCTAATCATCACCTTCCAAGAATTTGGGCTTGATTGATTTCTTTTCTCAGCAAGAATTAGTGTATTTTGGAGTGAAATTTGGACACCATGACAGCATAAGATTACTCTGAAAGACAATTTATCTCCATAATTACAATGTGAAGATAAGGATGACACCACATTTCTCAGGAAGGCAAAACAGAACAAAATAGGAAGACAGTTCTTGAGGGATTTTCAGGAAATACTCCCCACTAGCTCTGTGATGGGCATGGCTGTGAGATTCAGCTGCTGACTCTAAAGTTCCTCTCCCAAAACATGAAAACGTTTCTCTGTCTGCTTGGTTGGGCATGCTGCTCTGCAGGCAAGCTGGTTCAGTCCCACTGTGCCTCAGTGCTGGACACCAAAAATCTTGCCTGTATCCCTATATCCTGTCCATTGCATGTGTGTTAAGCACTCTCACGGTCAGAGGGCTGGCTGCAGAATGACATAAGGTACTGAAAACATGCATCAACCGATCTAGGCTTTAAATCTGATTCATCTGCAGTATTTCAGCTAAGTGTCTGAAAGTACTTCTGCTGCCTGACTGCTCACAGAAATTCAATTTTGCGTCTCTGTGCTAAATAGTAATATATCTGATTCATCCTTCTTCACTATTTAAGATCAGTCACAAATTAAGATCAGTCAATCCAAATTTAGCTGAAGTTCTACCAATGACATCCATTTTCCACAGATAGTGCTGGGGCAAAACCAGGGATCTGCAGGAGAAATACAAACCAACGCTGGAAGTGAGGTTAACAGAGACTTTGGCTTGTTCCTGGCCATACAGTCTATTTGTGACAGTGAGCTGGAACATGTTGTTCCTGATCTTTGCTCTTCTTGTCCCTCTGGTTGTCTTCTGGAAGATAATGGACAGTTTGATCATTAACCTCTTTAATCACCTCTGGTGACAGATCGTCCCAAGCTCCTTGGCACAGAAAAGTGATGGCATCTTTGTGTTTGCACAAAACTGGGTTCTGAAGGGCCCCAGTATTGGCTGGAGTCTCTACCATTACACAAATACAGAATAATCAAGTAGATATCACAGATAATAACCTACTGCTCACTTTATGGGCTGACAGCTAACTGCCAGTCAGCATAGACCCACGAAGTCCAGAGCACAGATTTGGTTTTCACTTATATCATATTAATGAACACCCAAAAGCAAATCTAAACAACCAATGCAATAATGTTTTCATGTGTTGGAACAGGAAAATTGTTATTAGAATGACAGGGTGAGCTCCTGTATTGACTGCAAAACTGTACTCGTTGGAAGGTGGAGGAAGCAACCCAACAGACAATCATGCATGGAAATTAAATGTAGGCATAGCACACTTATTTGAGCCACAGAAGTGGTTACATGTTCACAGCTAGAATTAGCTTTGGCAGTGGGGCCTTATTTGCCAAATTAGTGAGCGTTTCAGTTTGTGTAATGTTCTCAGAACAAAAATTAGATAGCAACGTAAAACACACTGACACATTCCAGAAATCAAAACAAATGATTTCCTTTTTATAGCTTTTTCAGAGAAATCAGTCTCTTCTAAACAAATAACCTTTTTTTTTTCAAAAACAAACAAACAAAAAAAAAAACAACAAAAACCAAACAAAAACATATATATATATATGGCACATATACATATAACTTATATATATATATATATAATCTACTAATGTTCTCATTATTATCATGGAATAAATATTTTCTCCCTCCAAAAACGTTTGCCTAAACTTCTGCTTTTTTTCCACAGTAGGTTTCATGAAGATCCCCTTAGTAAACAGTGGGATCCAGGAAGAATTGGGGAGAGTGTGACCACATCACACAGCTGCATCAGTAAGCATTAAACAGAAGTTTAATAGTGCCCGTACAATTATATGTCTTTTACACACGTAAGATTACAGGGGCGAGTCCCATAAATGTTCATGAGACCTAAGATATATGGAGAAAATACACCCTTCTTGGCTAAACTGCATATTTTTATATGTAAAATCTGCAGGGCACAAATACTTGTATTCCAATCCTGTTGTGTCAGATAAGTGCCACTATTGTTTCAGCCATGAGGTAGCTACCACCTCTGCCTACATCACCATTGCTCGTGCTTTTGTCATGTGCAATTCATTTGGCAAGTTTAGCTTCACACTAAATAAAATCAACCTACTGCAAGTATGTACTCCATTTAATTGTGTGGATACATATAGAAAAGCTCATGCAATACGCATGAGTCTCTGACCACTTTTCTGACATCCCTTGCTCTTATCATAAAGAAATCTGCTCACCAGTTGCTTTGCTTGTTCTTGCCAACTTCAAGCCAGGCTGAAGCATATTGCCAAAAGAACACACAGATGTAACTTGGTCTCATATCTGTAAAGAATTCATTGTACAATCTTAGCAAAAGGCTGAGAACATTATTGTAAGTGGAATAACATTACACACACTCTGGCAATAGAAGAAAGCCACAAGACCCATTTACTATTGATCTTCCTGATCTTCTACCTGACAGATGATACAGAAAGCTGAGGCTGACACAGGCATCAAATGAAATATGTGCAGCAGTGGCTAGATCAAATAACCAGCAAGGCATTTTGTGGCATTAGAATGAGCACAGGTTTATGAGGCCACAGTATGGATAGCATAGCAATAGGATTAACCTTATTTGTGTCACAAGAACCACTCCTTGTGCCAAGTCATTTCTAGCTCATCTGAAGCAACTTGCTTTAAGCTCTGACTGCCCAGACACTGCTGCCTGGAATCCAAAAGTCTTCCAGGACTCCAAGCCAGACAGCTTTCAAGTATAGTCAGAAACCCACTGAACTCTTGTTGTCTTATGCAAGGAAGGTACCTTCAAGGGAACACATTACCTGGGGAGTTGTGAAGCTCTCATCTATGGAGACTTTCACAAGACAGTGAGACAAATGAGGGGTTTCCAAACACCCTAAGGTTCTGTCCAACAATCAGGTTCATTGGTTACAGTCAGTTTTGTGATAAATTGTCTTCTGAGAAGAACTACGACAGCGAGAAGGTTTAGTCTTCACCCTAGTCTAATTAAAAGCAAATTAAATTGCTTTCTGGACACTAGAGTTTGGCCTGAGATTCTACCCCAAAAAAGACGTAGTACACTCCTTGCTTAATGTTCCACTTAAACCAACTGCTTGAGCTTAACTGCTGGAGGATGAAAACATATTGTGTAAGTAAAACGCACAGAAGTATAGAAAAAGAAATCCAGTCTCTTTTTTATTTCTTTTCATTGTTCACAGCTCTGAAACTTGCTAATGCCAGACAGAAAATGACAGTGGGGTATTTCCCAAACAAGCCTGACTTAATGGCTTGCTTCGTCAGGGTGGAGATGGTAGCAGAGCCAAAAGTTGTAAAAACATCCAGTAAACTTTTGTGATGATTCAGCGAAGAAGTCTGACATAGTGGAAACAAAAGTAGTTAAAGGAGCTTCTAAGAAGTTGTTCTTGGGAAAATCCCTATATTGTGATGGGAGATTTTTTAATACTCGGTATGTGAATGGATTTAGAAAAATATACACAGCACAGTTTTAAATACGCAACCTAACACTCAGAGGCACATGTAATCACTGCATATCCCTTGCTTAATCTCTCACTTAGGCCTATTCGGTTCATATAATCTACATAAGATGTGTATTAAACAAGGATGAGAGCAATGCGATTCAGCTGCTCTTAAAATAAGAGGCATTTTAGCCTAGCAACAGAACAGCATATCCTATCCAAATGGATGAGCACATTAGCTCAGGAAAGGACTGTACTATGATTTAAAAGGAGTGGATAAAGTACCAAACTCCAGGCTCCTGAGTCCAGCCAGAAATGGTTATTTTATCTGTACCAATCAGTTATGACAATTTATAGAATTTTTTCCCAGACAGGTATTCACCATTTCTTTGGATGAATGCTATGAAAGATAGTAGGTCCTGAGAGAAAACAAAGATTTTTGTTATATCTGTGGCCTCAAAGTTCTTCTCTTGATGGTCACATGAGGGAGAGTTAAACAAAACCTGACATCAAATCCTGCAGTTTGTGAAGTGTTGACACTTAGGTCAAACTAACAATTAAACAAGTTATTCCTACAACAAATCTTCATTCACAGAACAAAACATTATGCTCATCTATCATCTGTTTTAAAAGCCTGAACTCTTTGACAGCTATCGGAACTATCAAAGTACAGCAATGGATGAGTTTCCACATGCAAAGCTGTTGTATATCCCATCCTCATCCCCACTATTTTTTATTTTATTTTATTTTCTTGGAACCTGAGCAAATAACAGGAAATTCTGATTTGAAAACCATTTTTGCCAAATTTAAATCGTCTGAACCATGTCGAGTGAAAATGTCAGTGTATTTGGTCTTGTGAGACTTCCCACAATACACGGTATCACAACTGACTACAACAGAAGAAAAGAAAAAGAAAGGTATTAAGTCTCATTAGCTTCTAAGATGGAAATTTATGTCTTCTGTAACTGAAACATAGTCTGAAATATTCACCCTGACACAGTTACTTGTGCTGTTTGCTTCCTTCCCACCATGCTTTTATTTTTAAGATTTTAAAGTATAAAAGATAATCTTGTATGTTTAACGTGTTTCCTAAGCAGGGCGATGACATAAATTACAGTTCCCCAATTGCACTACAAGAAAAAAGAATGTTTAATAAAATATGCTGATAAGTATAAAACAACAAGTAAAGATAAGATTAGCTGTGAATGGTGAAATCACAAGCAAAATATTATTTGGATCAGAACTTTACAAAGAAGCTGATTTGCAGTGTCTTTCCATCACTGTCTTAAGACAGTATCTGGCTTTGAAAACTAAAGTAGGACTGCTTTTACATTGAAGTTGGTTGATTTTGTGTTTTGTGGCTCAATATTGTTCATCTTCACCTCCTACTTTTAGAATAAATAATACTTTGAAAATAAATATATTTATTTATCTTGCCCCTCACTGCAAGAAAGACATCAAGGCCCTGGAACGTGTTCAGAGGAGGGCAACAGAGCTGGTGGGTGAGGGGTCTGGAGCACAGGCCATATGAGGAGAGGCTGAAGGAGCTGGGAATGTTCAGCCAGGAGAAGGGGAGGCTCAGGGAAGACCTCATTGCTCTCTATAACTTCCTGAAGGGAGGTTGTAGTGAGCTGGGACTTGGCTTCTTCTCTCGTGTCATTAGTGATAGGACCAGAGGGAATGGTTTCAAGCTATGGAAGGGGAGATTCAAGCTGGACATTAGGAAGTATTACTTCTCAGAAAGTGTGGTCAGGAACTGGAATGGACTGCCCAGGGAGGTGGTGGAGTCACCGACCCTGGGGGTGTTCAAGGAAAGACTGGATGTTGTGTTGAGGGACATGGTTTAGTGGGAGCTATTGGTAATAGGTGAACAGTTGGACTGGATGATCTTTTAGGTTTTTTCCAACCTTGGTGATTCTATGATTCTATGATATTGTCCTTCAGTATAAGGCTACATACATACGTATGTATGGATGGAAAACAGCATGGAAGAAGGCATGTATATATTGTACATGTTTATGCCTGTATGTGATGTACACATGTATATAATGCATGTTTGTGTGTACAGACATACATCCATACCATTTTATCCCTTCTTCAAATCTTCAAAATCCCTCACATGCGGCCTTAGGAATTTCATTTAATTTTGCTAAAAATATTCATCTTCTTCTGGACTTTTCTCATGGAAAAAGAGACTATTTGTCTTCACATTTTGCAGGCATCCACGTTTACAAATTGCAATCACAAGAAATCCTTGCAAATCTTTATACAATATCTAAGAGACTTTTTCCAGCCAGGTGAGGAGAGGACTCCTGGTTAGGTGCTTGGGGGCTGAAGTAGCTAAAAGACTAAAAAGCAGTGATAAGAAAATCAAATCTATAGCTTTCCCACTTGTCTGACCCTAGAATTGCAATGAGACATCGAAATTTTGTACATCTGCTGGAGGACAACAGTCCTAATCTTCCCCTGGAGTCACTCTGTGCTAAAAAATAGAATAAACCTTCCTTTTAATGTGGACAGGGAAAGCACTAAGGAGAGATGAGGCATGCACTGACTGAGTAAAAGAGCTAACGTGCTCCAAAGAAGTCTCAAGAGCCCAGAAGCGTAGGTCCAGAATGACAGAACTAAGGGGGAGTGCAGCGCATCACCAAAGTTTGCTTTCTCGGATTAGTCATAGGGAAAAAGTGGATGAGAAAATTCATCAAACAAAATGCACTAGTTTATTTCTATTCCAGCACTGCCAGCAGCGTTATAAGCCTGTGAAAACTATCACAAAGTCAGAGTTGGTAAAATGTATTCCCCTGGTGACTTAGAGGAAAGTATCAAATATTTTTCTATGGAAAATATGGGCACCTAAGATGCAACTGTTTTGCAAAAATATAGTGGTAGAAACCAGAGCCCTAGACACAGCCATGTACTCGCTAACACTGAACATCAGCCTGCAGAGAAGTCCCCGCCACCACTACCACTGCTAAGAGCAACAAGAAGGATGGAAAGAGGGGTTTGCATTAAGAGCTGATACAAGGACATTTCAGAACACGAGGTGTTCATCTAATGGCCTGTTCATTGTCAAGATGCTGACTAGGGCATATGGCTACAAAAATTGCAGTGTTTCCCATAAACAGCCCACAGGAATACCACAATTATAAGCCACATGCACCTCTTTAATTGTAAAAAGAAGCCCTAAAAATAGTCAATTTCTGCTATGCTAGAGACAAGCACTTCTTTCTGCTTTGGCTGTGAGGGGAAAGATGATACTGTATGTGTCTGGATAAAAACACGGCAGTAAGAAATGTTTACTTAATGCAAATTTTGAATTAAGACCTCGAATGCCATAGTTTGTATTTTGTCTTTTGTTTTTCATGAGTTGGACCCAAATCACAAATGAATGGGTCCAGTGCAAATTTTCCTTCATGCAGAGCAATCTGATGCATGGTTACACTCTCATTTCACCTCCCCTCCTAATTCCTGTGCCCAGCCCAACCAGCACCCAACTTGGAATTCTGAACAGCTTCCAAAAAGATCCGGCAACACCTTTTCTGCTTGTCAACTTATCCCAATTCTAGTGAGAAGAGACACGAGAGAATTCTGATCTGCCACAGTTTGCTACAATCAGTTTAAATTTAATTTGCAGATAGATCAGACTGATTCGATTTAATTTTGAATGATGCTAATGCTCAGCGAATCTCAGCTTGGAAACTTCCGCAGCCTTCCCCACTCAGGCACCATCAAGACGATATGAGATCCAGAAAGCATACAAGTTGCAAACGCAGCATGCTTAAATTAATCTTACCCTCCCTTACTAGGCTCCTTTGGAAAAAACACTAACTCATTTCAGGTTTGAGTATTCTGAATCTAAAACAGCTCTTATCTTAACTTGCCTATGTGAGATTTACAAATGAGAAAAGAACAAATAAGGAGTAATTTAAATTTTAATTTAAAACCCCTTCATTTTCTTATCCCTTATCGAACTGCCAGCATTTTTCCTGCTAACAATGAGCTGAGTGTCATGGGCACCGCACAGCCCCCTACCACAAACCAAGTAATCTCTTTCATCTAAAACCCTGATCCTTTTAATAAACAAAATACGAAAAGGCAGTCAAAATTACGCTCTGGCTTTATGAAAGAAGCAGGGAAATCCTCAGAGCACAATCCCCTACTTGTTATTTTCATGGCCCACGTGACCCAAAGTCATTCTGAAGGATAAAAAGACAGAGGCTGCCACCAGATCTCTGCCATGATTTTTCCACAGTTCCCAGCCTTAGCCCATCTGTTATTCAGCGGCCACATGAATGGCATGTGTCAAGAGAGTCATCACTGTGCAAACTGCCCAAAGAAATCAACCAACCAACTTCCTTTTGCTTCCATGGCTTCAGCAATTGTTGCTGAGCCGGCCACCATATGGTGAATAATTAGTTTTTCGACCCCACTCCAGAAAAATGTTCGCTCCATTGCCAGGCATTAGCAATATGTGTGTTAATGAACAGCAGATGATGAATGCCTATACATTAACAAAAGTTGAGATTTTCTGGCAGCGAGCTGCATTCAACACGAGAATCCCAATGACTTGTAAGGCACCGAGTGACGGACAGCATCTAATCATGGCTGAAATGCACAATTCAACCAAATTTCTCAAACACTACAACAACTCTGCAATAAACCATCGTGCTCTTCTCATCTTGCCGCTCTCTTTTCTTAAAATGATGAATTGAACCCACGTAAAGGATTGGCATCTCACAGCTCTTAGACAGACATCTTCTGTTCTCAGGCAACCAAGATGCATTGTGTACATAGGCGGTTTGCAGGTTCCTCCACACTTCTGTTTGTCTGAGTGTTTGATGCATATGAATTTATACTGAATACCTGCAGTATGCAAACCCCTTGAGGAATAAGCCCCCAGACCTCTGAACAAACACTCACCTCCAAGGGCTGAGGCTGGTAAACACATCTGATGGTTCCACCAAATGGACTTAAAAGTTCATCAAAGACCGCCAAGCATATTTCACTCCCTAAAGTGATTTTTTTTTTCCTACTCCTCTAGTTAAAAAGAGATCTTGTGTTCCTCGACAGGACAAAGTAGCCCCATGTTATGCAGATATCCTGCTCACATAATGGAAAGCTGATGATTCTGGCTGTAAATTTCTGACATAAATGTGGTCCCAAATGCACTCCAAATATGTTTTAAAATAAAAGCAACAATTTACAAACTGGTCTGTTAGTAATTAACTGCAATTCTGGCAGATGCACAGTGTATAGTACAGAAATACACATTGTCATATGCATCATGATTATAACACATTAAGCAACAGCTTCTCTTCAGAAGGTGAGAAACAGTATAGACAGCCAAGACACCTCAGTTTCCTTCATGGAAACTTCATTTCAGTAGTGAAAGATACTGAGGGAAAGGCACAGAGCAAATCCACATCCTGAAGAAATGTTTTGATTTCATACTAAGGGACTTGAGTGGAGAAATATTGGTGGTACGATGGATGATCTTGGAGATCTTTTTCAATCTTGCTGATTCTGTGATTCTTCAGATCGAATCATGATCCCTGTCAAACCCTGTGATTCAACCTTTGGCAAGTAATTAAACTTCCCTGCCTCATGCAGTCCATCTGGACCACAGAGATTAAACAGAGAGGAAAGGTTAGCTGTGCACAGAACTTTTAAGTTCTGACAAGCAGGCAGATCTTGAAACCTCTATCTGCACATGTTGCCTTACCATGTATTCAACCTGCCAAAAGGCAGGCAGTTTTTTTCCAGGACAAACCCAAACTTCATACACAGATGATATGCATGAGTAGTGACAATGGATTGAGGTTTCTCACATTCTTATGAAAAGACAGAAGTTGCAGATTTAGCTCCTTTTGGTGCAGACCCAGGCAGTGACCATTCAGATTAATTTGTGCAAGTACTGAATGGAGAAATAGCTATTTGATAGATGGATACTCCACTAAACCTTGCTGATCACGCAGGACTCGTAGTGCTTAATTAGAATAGTGGTATTGCCTATAGGAGAAAAAAAAAAAAAAAAAAAAAAAAAAAAAAAGGATTTCATCTGCCCAGACTAAGGCACCTATTCACTATATTTTTATATTTATTTTCTGCAGCAAGACTTTCAAATTTGAAGGAGAGAGGGCTGCAGAATTATAAAGGTGATTTAACTGATGTCTTAAGTTCCTTGGTAGCACTAGAAAACACATATTTTATACCTAGGTAGTTTCTTCCAGTGTACCTGTTGAGTGTTTCCTATTCAGTGACTCAGACCGTCTGGGAAACATATTTTAATTTTGATTAATGGGTAGTAATGATATACAAAGAACACAGACAAGAATGATGTCCACACAGTGCCAGGATTCAGGTATGAATCTTTGGTTCAGTTTTCAGACCAGGCTTGAAACCAGCATTGATGACTTCAGGATACTGTTTCATGGCTCAGAAACTATCAGTTTAAAGCATTCCCATCCCATGTGCTCATTTGCACTACTGCCTTCTAAGTCTTTCCAATACACTATCAGCTGTGCCTCGTCAGGGAAATATTCTGCATTAAAATGACTTTAAAAAGACAAAATAACTTAGAACTCCACCTCAGACAATATTTAGCTGGAACATGAGGTGTGCTATGACAACATGACAACATTCAAGAGAAAGATGAGACACCTAGACATGCCTAACAACAGCACATCTGGTCAAAGCCTTATACAAGTACTCTATTGTTATGATTAATAGGATTTTTACCTATACAGTGAGGAAAATATGTCAACAGTTATACTTCAGTATTCCAAGCTCTGAGAGCTTGATATAATATCTAAATAACTTCCTTCTTCTTTGTGATCAAATTGATATCATTTGCAATCTAGCCACTACATAATGCCCTGTCTGATAAATAAATGTCCACCTCCCCAATTCTGGAGGCACCTGAGGCCAGGTTGGATAGGGTCCTGGGCAGCCTGAGCTGGTGGGTGACAGCCCTGACCATGGCAGAGGGCTGGAACGAGATGATCATTGACATCCCTTCCAACACAATCCATTCTGGGATTCTGTGACTCTAACTGACGTGATTGCAATGATCTTTCCTAGCAAGGAGCTAAGAGGAGACAGATGTAAGTGCACACAGCATTAAATGACCTAAATATCAGGAGCTGTTACAAATCTCCGCTGCATAACTACAAGGGCAAGCAAAGTCATTTGAAAAGAGCCTCTTTTCAGTTACTACAGTGCAAATATAGTGATATTTTTCTAAATATCAGCCTTTGAAAACACTTTAGATGCTGCAACCATGAATCTTATCATCTTACACATCAAGAGTAGGAAGAAAGAAATAAGTCAGAAATTTCAATGACAACTCTAAAATTGTATTGTCCTGAGATGGTGATTTTGGTAATACCTACAGAACTCCACTATCCTTTAGAAAGTTCATAGACATGAGAATATCAGGTAAAAAACTGCACGCCTGTAGAAGTGGGATCACTACTCTGATTTGCTCTTGAAGAACTTTTACTTTTGTTAATGTTAATACATATAGGAGGAACACATCTTGATTCTAAGAGGCCAAGAAACTACATAGCAGAGATATCTGAAAAAGATAAGTATTATTTGTTAACTAGTTAAATTCAAAATCAGTGTTAACACAATGAGCATGGCACATTTGGTGCTCTTTTACTGCAACTCTTCAGACAGAGCTAGCATTTAAATAAAGGGTGGCTGGGAAATCTGTGAATATAATCCTGTGAGATGAAGTGAAGAAAAAGGAACTAGATATTTCTACTATATTTATAGGATGAAAATAAAGAATAAAATCTTACTTAAAAAATACCACAAGCCCAGAATAAAACACATAACTGAGTATTTATGATGACCTTACATATTAAAATATTCCCACAATAACTGTCGGAGCCACACACACAAAAAAAATAATAATTAAAAAAAAATAAAATCACAGTTCAATCTGAAAAGTTCAACTATTTTCCCAAAATTAATGGGATGGAATTAAGATATCTTTAAGACCTGCACTGAAAATCTGCAGAATATCTTTCTCAGCTAGACTGTGGAAAGAAAAAACAAAAAGAAAAACATCTTCCATTTCAAAAAGAATACCTTTAAAAGTCATTATGTAGTTGAATGATCTTAAAAGGCTGCACAAAGGCAGCCAAGGAAAATTCCTGACATGCATTTTAATGGAACTGATGCAGTGGTATTTCTAGCAATGTTCAAGATAAGCAACAAGAATATATACCATTATTTTAATTATTTCTAATTCCTTCATGTATATTTAGGAATATTCTAGCGGTTAAAGAATGCATTGCTTTGAAAAGTGCAGATTTCCCTAAGTATTTGTCTTTAAAATACCGAAATATTTCACTAAAGAAGGGCTTTGAAGCAAAAGGGCTAATACCTTTGCCCAGATGAATCCAAATTTTGCCAAAGGGGGCTGTGCTGGCGACTTGCCAGGAGCTTTAAGGGCTGAGGGTAATTTGCATGAAATGGAGGAAATTGCAGCTGCCCTCAGACTTAGTATGGAGACACAGACAGCCCCAATTGAGACAGAGCATTGCACAATGGGATTTGTGAATACAAACATGCCACACTTCCTTATTTCAGATGAAAGTAGCTATTGGCAACAGAGTAAGTCCCTATGAAAGCTACTTAGATACCTTTACCCCCACCTTTCAGGTCCAATGACCTCATTTCAAATCCAGGTGGGGGCTGTCACCAGTCCACAGATGGAAACGAAAGTTGATTGCAGAAGACAACCACTTTCAGAAAAAGTACTAGAGAATAGGATTAAATCCCATTCAGATACACTCCTGGAAGAGAATACAACTCAACACATTCTTAAAAGCACTTAAAAATTCCTGAATTGGGGCTTCAGAAAACCCAGTCACTTCTTGTTGTCACCATCAGGACCACGGGAATCACTGGAGATGGATACAGAATGCTTACATGTCTGCTCTGAACAAGTCTTGAAAGATTGCATCAGGTTATTATTTTGATCACGTGGACAGTGTTTCATCATATGAGATATCTTCTTGGTGTTATTTTCAAGATTTCCACAAGATTCCTGTTGTGTGTACATAATTCTTCATTTTAACTAATTCAGTATTACTGATACGACCTCAGATGGAGGAAAGATATCTTGCATTATGTTTCACCATACTCCTCATTGTACGCAGTGGCTGTCTCTCAGAAATACAAAAACCTACTTAGCAACTAGTGCTGGAAGAAGTACACAGACATCTACATCACAAGAAGTTAAATGAACAAAGACAGTCTCAAATAAGTCTCAGAAGTAGTAGTGCACGAAACTTCAACTCCACCATTTCTTCAGAAGTTGTATCTGCTTCTTAAGCAACGTGTTGTGACCTCCCCCAAAGTGCCAAATGGAGTTTCACTTGACTTTTTTTTTTTTTTTTTTTTCAAACGTGGTATTTCACCAGATTCTGTTGCATATATTTTCTGTAGCAAACCAATTGTATAGCTGTTACAATTCAGTAACTACATAGACACTTCACTCCTTCAGTCAAATTTACATATAAATATATATTTGCAGACACATCTGTATACATATGGATATTTGTATATATGGTGTATATACCATATATATATATATATCAGCCTATATCCATGAGCTAAAGTGAGTGGACAAAGGCCAAAGGAAAGAGAAGGTGGGAGGACTTCCCATTTGGACTGGGACAAAATAGAAGTAGCGATGCAATGAATATAGGATTAAGAGGTACTGTGAAGAGAAAATACAAAAAGATACTAATGGAAAGAGAAGAAGATATTGGAGCAGAGAAAGGAAGAGAAATTGAGTTCGAAGGGCTGTGGATATTGTACTGCAGAAAGAATTATTTCAAATGAAGTTTCTGCCAGGCTGGGACTTCAGCATCTCACTGTTCCTTCCCCTTCTTAATCTTTCTCTTACAAATTACAGCTGCTGTCAGAAGGTAGAAACAAAGTGTCCCATATATTTTAAAAATCAGCAATTTTTTGTTACGCTTTGACAAACTCTACTTTGAAAGTTGCTTGCTTAACAAAAAAAGCAGGTTTAGTGTGCTTTGAAATTGTGTCATTGATAATCAGATATAATCCTGTATTTCATGAGCTGAAAGATTGCCTCATGTTGTAAAAGGGATTCAACTTCCTAAAAATATTAAAGAACTTTACTGTTAAAAAATACTGTGAGTCAGTCAAGCAACATGGCAAAACTTTCTCAACATTTACCTTACATTTCTACAAGATAATTTGGAAGACTCGTAGCCAGGGAGAGCATACTTCAAACTGTGAGATGTCACTCCTTTTCTTGCAGTGGGAAAAAACACGCCTTCCTTGATTTAGCAACAAACATGTAGAATTATAGAGCCATCGAATGGTTTGGGCTGGAGGGGACCTTTAAACTCACCTAGTTCCAACCCTCCTGCTACAGGTAGGGAAAACATAGCAGATGTACAGACATAAGACGTTATCTTTAAACTATTATTGAGGAATTCAAGGCAGTTTTGAGAATGAATCCTCTGCATCTAAGTTACAGTACCCTGTGAGAAGTGGTTCCATATTGGAATTATAAAAACCCTTTAGAGAATTGATGAAGAAGTGAGAATAATTGCAGTCACAACATTTAGAAAGTGCAAAGTGACTTGTTAAAACCTCAGTGAAATGTGGAACAATTCAGAGAATCTGAATCTTTTTAGAGAGAGTGAAATAAAACACCAGTGTGAAAGTTCAGCAATGTTGTTCTTGATGCTTGCAAAGTAAAATGAAGGTTGAAAACAGACCACTGAGATGCAAATTAATCATGAAAATCACACTCTGACTTCACTTATGTTCAGAAATAAAACATTAAGATTTATTAACATGAAGCATTATTTCCATTCACATGAAAACACTACTTGGCAAAGCAACAGTAGGCAGGAAATAGCACTGGATTTAAGCTGATATTGCATATATCCACAGGTACACACAGATACAGGAACTCCTTAAGCAATACAATGTCTAATTTTTTGAATATTTGCCTTGTGCATGAGAAAAACTATTCATTAATACCAAGTGCAAATACGTATAGATATATATTATTTTTTTAAGTGAAGGATTCATGTCTTTGTCTTTCAGACAAAGAAGATGTTGCATAGGCTGTAAGGAGAACATGAACATCTTCCAGAACTTCATGGAACACAGTTTTAATAGTATTTGAGAATAGGAACCATTTTGCTGAAGTTGGCACTCAAAAATGTTTGGCTTCAACACTGATCTTCTGCAGATACTTGAGAGGAACTACAAAATAGCATGTTTCTGGAAGCATTCTTTTCCTAACCCATCAAGACAGTTATCTCATATCCAGAAACATGTAAATGAACATCCTGTGTATGGTTTTATTCTATTTTGCATAACTGTAGGTGCATCTATTGAAAATCTTTGTCAAGAAGCATAGGGACAGGACAAGGGGTAGTAGTTTTAAACCTAAAGGGTATGTTTAGATTACATATAAGGAAATAATTATCCACATGAGGGCGGTGAGGCACTGGCACAGGCTGCCCAGAGAAGCTGTGAGTGCCTCATCCCTGAAGGTGTTCAAGACCAGGTTGGATGGGGTTTTAGGTAATGTGATCAAGAGGGAGGTGTCTCTGTCCTTGGAAGGAGAGTTGGAGCAAGGTGATCTTAAAGGTACTTTCCAGCACAAACCATTCTGTGATTTTCTGACAAGGCAGTCACGTAGGGTCAACAGGGAGAAACATACTACTGCTTCTGAGGTTGATATCTAACACAGAGCGCAGGGATTACATGGATCACTTAAGACATTCTCTTCTGTCTATAAAAAGAGTTTAAATAAATAAGTTAGTTTAGATTAATTGCCTTACATTTACGTATCTGAAGTTTGGTAAGAAAAATAGCAGAGGAACAAGACAGAGCAACTGTTCTCCTACTCTATTTTCTTGTGGAATTCCACTTTCTCCTAAAGTCCATGTACTTTTGCTGATAGACCAACATCCTTAGGTGATGAAGTGAGAAGGGATACCATAATTGTGTGCTCTACAGAGAACACAGGGCTTCCATATTCTCCAAGAGGATATTGCTTAGGAAAGGACATATAGTACAAAGTTCTCCACAGTACCTCACTCTGGGCAGACCTTTTTCTATCTTTTCCTTACTTATCCATAGAATGAATAGATTCATAGATTCAAAAAATCCATAGAATGAAGAACATAGATATGCTTAAAATGCACAAATAATCTTCAGGTTAACTGCTCTGGATCAGCAGACAAAAGTTCTGCAGTATATAATACAAAGAAAAATGGGGAAAAAAAGCAAGCAAATAAGCAAAAACAAATTCTAAAGATAATATATCTGAGACCAAGGAAATCACTTGGAAGGCTATGACAATAGCTTAAACTGACTGCCCTTTAAAGTTTGGGTATTGAGACAAACCTCAATCTGCCTTTGTTGCTCTTTCTGTGATTGAGCATACAAACAACTAACTTCAGGCCATGAAACCAAAGAGAAATTCTGTAAGAATGTACTGTGGCAATAGTGTTGCCATTGTTTCCTTCAGCTACAGTGATTTGCCAAATGAGTATTAAAAAAAATAAATAAATAAATGAAAAAGGAGAAAAAAATAAAAAATGTGTCACCACTTCTGTCAGACCACCCAAAATATGTCTTTGATATGCTTGAATAAATTATTTTGCCTTCCTTTTATGAACTAAGTTACTGGTAAACACTCAAAAGCTGAGGAATATGTTTCCAACTGGACACAGAAGTATGAAGTTAGAACCTGACATAGACTTCAGCTGAGGACAAAAAAAAAAAAACAATCTTTACTTCGGGAAATGGGAAGAGAGCCGATATCACTTCTAAATGAATCTCTTTGTGATCACAGGAAAAGAAAGTTCATTTATTCTATTCCCTGCTCCAAGAAGAATCACCAAGGGCATGGTGGGGACAGGCTGATGGTTACACTAGATGGTGTTAGTGGTCTTTTCTAACCTTAATGATTGTGTAAGAAACAAAATAAAGATGCAAGAAGTTTTATAGTGGACATTCAGGTTTGTATAGTTGGAATAATACAAGTATATTTGTAAATAGATAGCCAGAGGGTATCTAAGGAAAAGACTCATCAACTCTGAGACCTTCAGTCAAGATGGATAATGTTGAGGGTCACCACCAGAACACCACAAAGAAGTAATCTCCAGAAAGAGATGCTGCCTTAGTGGTGGTCAGCCCTTAAATAGGATCTAGGAAAGGTGGAGTCAAGCTCCACTCCTTCCTGGAGCACAGCTGAATTACCTTCACCTGTGCTCCTGCAGCTGCCTCATCACTTGCCTCAGATGGTTAATCAGAGGTTCAGGCTGTGATCAGCAGTTTCCCTTACAAGATTGCACCAGTCTGAAAAACAATGAGAAATACAAGAGGAATGTAAAGAATGAGAAAATATCCATTTTTTCACGGGTATAGAAACTCACTGCTTGAGAAAAAAATGACTTTGTTGGACTGATTTGCCATATAACATATGTTCTTTGTAACAGATCTATAACCATAGAGTAGATAATGTCATGTCTGGAAGGTCTAGGACAGAGAGTAGGAGCTCGTACACATGTTAAGTCATTATAACAGGCATTGCAATGTAATTTGATAGGTTCGGTGTAACTCAGAGGTCATAACTGCTGTGAGACTGAGCAAATAAAGGTCAGAACTTCTAATTATTATGGGCAAATAATAAATATGGGATCAAATACGGGGTCTCCTTGTATGTATATAATTGCTAGGTATACAAAGTCATGAGGAGAATACTTTAGAAAGACTTTACATTATTTTTGATTTGGACTCTTTTTTTATTACTTGCATACACATCTCTCTGTGGGATAAAAGTAAACATAACTGCATCAGAAATACTTTAAGCATATCCTATACCTTTGAAATCAACTCCATAGCATCATCCAGTGACCCTAATGTGACCTCTTTGCAAGGTTTGAAGCTTCAGTTTTAGCTCTGCTAAACCCTGAGATCTCAGACCTTTAACCTATTTATAATGTAAGATTGATTGCTACTCATCCTCCATCCTGCACCAATGAAAAGAAGCGAGTGCCTACAGGGGAAGGGGTCAGCCTTGCATTTACAAGCCAAAGAAAAAAAAAAGAAGAAGAATGGTTTTGGAAAGCAGATGTAAAAAATAGAGAGCTGGAATCAGTGAACAGAAAGATGGACAGTCAGATGCTGGACATTGGCAGCTTATCACATGGCCTCACAGAGCTAATGTTAGCATGATTTTTGCATGTGAGTATATTTTAATGGAAGGAGAGAGTCCATACCTCCCAAATCACTCCCGCATACAAAAGCAGCTAGTTAAGGATTTCTCTGAAGCCGGCCCCTGCTCTACTTTCCAGCCTGTCACCAAAATGATACACAAAAGTGTTTGCTCCACAAAAGAAGCTGGGTGAGAGCATTCCACATGTGCCGTTAGACTCTCTCTTTGCATTGAAACACAAGAAAAAGGCACAGGTTTTAAACTGGGCGCATTTCAGGCAGAGGGGCAGACTAGTACAGAGCTTAGGACACATACAAATCACCAGTGTGTGATCCATGGGGAAAAATTCAAGCAGCATCCCTTATACAGGGAGAGGTTTATAGAATTCCCAGTGCCTATGGCACTCTTATAAATGCTCCTTCTTTTGTTCCTGCAGGGCTCCAAAGAATAATAAAAGAAAATACAAAGCGGAGGAGGCACCACTGAGCGAGTGCAACAGTGTTTTATTAATCCATGTGATTAATCCAGCATGCTGAGGAAGATTCTTTACAAAATCAAAACGTTCATGTTTTTGATCCACATGGATTAAGGGAACACTGTGGCATTCGCTCAGTGGTGCCGCCTCTGCTTTGTGTTTTGGTTTTATTCTTTGGAGTGCAGCAGCAACAAAAGAGGGAGCATTTATATGAGTACAGCAGCATGGGGACTCGGGTAACCTCCCCTCCCTCCCTGAAGGATGCTTGGTGAATGTTTCTGAGGGCTACGTCTCTTGTTTGTGTCTGCAGCTTGCCCTCGAGAAACCAAACTACTGCCAGATAATAGAAGGCTGTTACTTCTGAATCCTGAATGCCAGTCATGCTGCTGAGTGGGCATGCTATAAATCAGACACGTACCTGTGTATAATAAGCAGACAAAAAAAATAGGAACACTGGCTACATTCAAAATTTACATTGGAGCAGAGGTACAAAACACAGTGTAGTTCAGCAGATTTTTTTTGGCAGAGCAAAGGACTGTGACATCGTACATGGAACCTGACAAAAGCCTTAAGTTTATGCTTATGGTTAAAGCCAAAGTCAGACTTAACTGGTTTGCATTTAACTTTTGGCATGCTTAAATGTTTTGTTGTACAGAGCTTGAATTTTCACTTGTTTGCACTGAGAGTGATTGCCAGAGCAAGTTTCCTGGTAACAAAACCAGAGTCAGAAGCTAGAGGTCCAGCTTTTAGCCTGTCCAACAAAAAAATCAGGTTCTGTTTGCAAGTGAACTGTTCCACATACATTCAGAGGACCATCTATTTGCTAAGCATCAAAGAGGAATCACAAAAAGTGAGTTACTCTGTCTAATATGATATCATGGCACCCCATTTTCAGTGCCAGCATCTAAACTCTGTAACCAGCCTTGCTCAAAGCCACTGGTAGGCTCTTTCAAATTTTACCTAAAGGCTTTGATCAGCTCTCTTCATCCATTTGTCATTTACTTCTTTGCTACCTGTTAGACTTGGTTTCTCCCTGTTTTCTCCTCAGGGTGTACTTTTCTTTAGGCAATTAGCTGACCTTTCTCTGTTTGGAACGAAGAAAAGAAATTCATGCTATGAAATAGATTTCATGCCAAAAGGAGCAATTTTATTCATTCAGCACTAAATAATAAGCAGATGTCAGGCACATGTGACTACAAGAAAGGCTGCGCCTTTGGGTGATACGCAGTGAAAGGGAGGAAGGAACCTCAGGGCATTATCAGGACTCAGATGGTAAAGAGGAGCTGTATCTGATCTGCACTGAAGATCTGTAACCTTCTTCATTGCCTTTGTAGCTGAGCAGCACCATGAGCCTCCTTTGTGTCTCACAGGCATGAGACCACCTGAACAAGTCACCCATCCCCAGGCTGTCAGCCCTACACCAATGCAGCTCTGCCGAGTAGACAGCCACTGAGAGGCTCAGGGGGATGGAGCTCTTGAGGCCAGTGGAGCTTCCCAAGATTTTAGCTGCCTGATCATCCTCCAAGCACAGACTTCAGATTTTTTTTTCTAATTAACATTCCAAATTATCTTTCATTTCAGCTGGCATGGAAGTGTTTTCTTCAGAGTGTGTGGTATGATGCCATGTTCTGGTTTTAGGAGAAAAGCAATGTTGATAACACATCTATAATTATGGTTGCTGCTAAGCAGTGCTGCACAGAGCCAAGGCCATTAACAGCAAAGGGCCCAAGAAGGAGGGAGCGAGCAGAATTAGAACACCTGACTAAAACTGGCAAAAGGGATATTCCATACTATAGGACATAAAGCAGAAAGAGTTTTGGAGGAGGTGGAAGTTTGCCTTGCTCTCTTCTGCTGCTCGGGGGCTAGCTGGGCATCAGCTGGGGGGGGAGTGGTAAGCAATTCCTTGCAGATCATTTGTTGCATACATTTATTTCTATATTTATCACAGTCATTATCCTTTCCTTTATCTCAATAAATAGTTTCCTCTCAACCCACAAATTCTACTTTGTTGGTTTTTTTTTTTCAGTTTTCTCACATCCCACTGGGAAGTGGTGAGTGAACAATAGCATGGTGCTCAGCTTAAACCACAATACAAAATCAAGGGCTTTGGCAAAAGGCAAATCCTAGACAGAGGCATAAGCCCTGCTAGACACCTAATCACACTCCCAGAAAATACCAGAGCTTTTCAAGGAAACATTCTAAATCTCTCCACACCAGCCAAGTAAAGCTGTTTCCCTTGACACTATCCTCAGAACAAGCATCAGTGTTGCTACTTAAACTATTAAAAACACACTGCGTGAAGTATACAGAAAATAAGGAAAAATTAAACCTCCATCACGAACATTTGAAAATGTGTCCTTAGTGCCTTCAATCACTGATAATAGCACATCACTTAAAGAGTAGACATAAGAACTCAACACTGTCTTTTCACCTATTGCTAAGCATCTGAGAAAGTTCCTAAATTTGAGCGTCTTATCAAGACACTCCATGATGAATCTTTGCACTCTCTTAGTAATAATTTGAGGTAAACTGTAGCCCTCAGTCTACTGGGAGAAACTTCCAAAGCACTTGGCATTTGGCCTCACACCAATTCTCCTTTGAAGCTGAAGACTATGCAGAAAATGTCTTGCTCCCGACTGAGCAAACATTTGACCCTGTACTACTGGGAAGGAACAAACTGGACCTTCTGCTTTTCAGAGTAAGCTAAAAGGTTACACAGACCCTCCTGCTGAGTCTTAACAACTCCAGGCAATATTCTTAAGTAGGTTCTGCATGCCAAGGTGTCATCATGGCTCTTTCCAAGATACAGAATATGGCATTCATGGAAATCAGTATGACATGTTTCTAGTGCACTTCCAGCCTATCTTGAAGAATTAGGAAAGAAAAAAACAAACAAAAACAATACCAGAAAGAGAAATAACATCAAATGCTTTCTCACCCTGCCAGCTGCCATATGGCAGAAAAGAAAGCCTAGAACTCCACTCTGGAGCAAATTATTTTGAAGATGGATCAATAAATGCACAGTATTACCCAGAGGTGGAAAGATGAAGTAGAAATGTTACAAGGTGCTGTGGTTAGTATAGACTGTAGGGCAATGATCTTGGGGAAACTAGGACAGCAGCTTTCGTACTCTTGAGAACTCTTCAAGTTCTTAAGCTCAGCTCCAATTCTACCACCAATGGATGACCTGTTCTAGACTACCCAAAAAACTGAAGTAGAGAATTGAAATGTTTCTTCTTGGCATTAAAAATAAATAAATAAAAATGTACTGATAGGCAAAAAATAATCATCACTGCTGAAGAAGGCAAGGTTATCAAGCCAGTGATGTAATAAGCAATATATGATGCTTTCAGGCTGCTAGTAACAAGAAAGAAAGAGGAATTCATGGCCATATTATATTTTGTATTCATTTGTAATTGTTGAAGTTTTAAAATTTACTATGAAGAGGCCATGTGGTCTGAGTCTGCTGAAGATTTACGTCGTAAGATAACACTAACACATGAAACATAAGAATAATTTTATTGTACAAGTTAGGCACTAAACAGAGAATAGTTCTCAGTACAGTGCATTTCTGTGTGCCAACACTACCAGCACACATCTAAACTTCTCTTTGATATTCTATTTTCTCCTTCAAATAAGTAGATTGCAGCAGATGCTATAGTTTTAACACTGACAGCCCCAACATCGTAAGCTTCACTTGACTAAAAACACAGATATAATACCAAGAATTTTCAACATTTATTCTTCTGAGAGGGTGAAGGAGAACCCCCCAAGATGTAACTCCCCTTATGAGTTGGAGTTTGGTGCTGAGTCCAGGACTACAGAACTTTCTTATAGGTAATACAAGTACAGGGCCAGGCAGACAAGTTTCTTTCTTGTGGTGTTTGCACTGTGTGAAGTGAAACATCAGTGAGATTCAACATGTCTCTGTACATGCTGTATCAGACACCATCCTCCTACCCCACAGCACACTGGAGGTGCAGGGAATACTTTCCAGCATCATATATTGTCACCTTGGTGTATGCAGATGAAGAGTTTCTAAAGAGAGAGGAAAAAAAAACCAAAAACATTTATCATTTTTGATGTAGTTTGAATTTAGACAGGTGTTTCCATTCACCTTTACTTCTTGTTTTTCCTAATCATTTCCAAACAAGTGACTTAATTTCTAGTATTTAAAGTAAGCTTTCTAAGGTTAAGCAGGTAGAAGCTGGGCAAGATAAGGCCAACAGGTTCCCAGAAACTACACAGCCATTAAATGGTACTGCATGATGACTATTTTGGATTTTACAGAATTAATTTTACCCAGTGGATAGTAACTCTGCATTAACTTTGCACATCAAACTTCCCATATCTGCCACAGCTCTCACTGACTTTCCCCTCTGCAGCTTTGGATAAGTATTTGTCACCTTGGCTTGTCTCCTGTGCGCTCCAACCCAATCCTTCATTTCCCCTTGCATTCACCACTTTTTAGCTGATCAGCTGTCAAGAGAGATATCAACAACTAGAATTCTTTGCCTATATTACACTCAGTATCTCTAAGGTATTTACCCTAGGCACTCAACCCCAATCTCCCGAATAAGCCAGCAAACACTGTGAAAAGCCAAGGGAGGAGGTTCTGGCAGCTGTTGAGGTAAGGATACTAGGATGTTAGTTGGAGAATGGGGCTCAGTGATCTTAAGAGCTGGGCTCAGAACTTGCAGTAACACCATTCCAAGCTCCTCAGCACCATTTACTGCAGACTGGAGTTCACAGCATATAGCATGCTCAAAACCATTTCCACTGTCTAGTTGCATGCAGACCACATCTTTCTCTCTGGATTTCCTAATACTTCAGTCCTGGCAAAGACAACATAAGAAAAGGGAGACAACACTGTGAAAATTGGCAAGACAGTTGATGTAGTAACTCTTAAGCCTCCATTTTTTCATTAAACTATAAACAGCACTTGTGGTTTCTAACACATTTGAGAGCCTTCCATGGGATCAGGAGCTTTCAAAGTACAGGTTTATGCTTCTCCACAAGCAAAACCTATAAACAGAAGTTGGAGTGTGGCATCATAAACAGTATCAGTCTAATAAGCAGTGGGAGAAGAGAGAGAAAATAAAGCTGAACAATCAAATGAACAATAATTTCTACTCAGTGAGTACCTTTCAGGTTCATGAAATTGGCCCAAGGACTTCATCATTTCCCTATAGCCATATCTAGCAACTGTTTTCCTTGTTTATACTCCCTCCCACAATGAATTAAAAAATTACAGATGAAAGGTTTAGTGCAGGGAAAGCTAGCTTGAGAACTTATCATAAGGGATTAAACTCTCTTTTCATAATGCAAAGTGAAATGAGGAGGAAAAATCAATGCAAAATGGAGATCTGAGTCTTTCCTGTAAAAATGTAATCTCAAAAAGTAAACCACTGTTACTGGGAAACTATGATGTCTGAGACTTCTTAATTGTATTATTCATTACAAACATTTCCTTGAGGGCAAAAGTTTATTTCCCTCAGTGGTGCATGGACCTGTATTTCAGCAATTCTTAGTACTGCATTCTGGATGCATTCTTTATCAGCCCTTGCTATCATGCGGTGCCAGAAGGACTGTGCTCTGGCCAACAGAGATCTGAGAGCCTCCACTGATGGTAGCATGCTCACCTTTGCTGCTGGCAAATAGGCATCACTTGTACCATTGCTGTTAAGCATAACTGTTACTCACAAGAAATACTTATCACAGAGAAAACTAATGGAAACATTTTTCACATGTAACTGTTCAGATGATTTCGGTTTAACTTTTGCACAGTAAATGAACAGACAAGGACTTGGAGGGTTAAGTGTGACTCGTAAAGAATGTGCCCTTTTCAATAATACAGCTCTTTTGATTAACTAAAAGCGAGGCCTTATATATTATACACAATCTTCTTTTTAAACAAGGCAAACTCCCACACTACAAAGATACTAGAACAGTAAATATTGATTTTCTTGGCTGATGGTACACCTCATGCCACACAGCCCACTCAAGTATCTGCTTGTTACCACAAGCTATTCCTTTTGTTGGGGAATAAAGGAAAGTGGCATTATGTGCTATCAGTTGTAGATTGCAAATATTTAAAAGAAATAAATTTCTCAGAATGAAAGGTAGCCTCTTTTGATTGAGGGGAAAGAAAAAAAAACAACAAAAAACCACAACCACCACAACTATTTACTTTAGGCCTATGTCCACTCCTAACACCTGTACTTTTCAATTGTTAGCTTGCCAGGAACACTGTGGTTTTCTTACTGACTTTTTTTCTTAAATAACGATTTATTATGCACAAAATATCTATTTAAGATGTGTAGTATTTTACTAGAATAGGAGGATAGCCTGAAAATCCTGAAGAGAGTTCTAGCTATTAATGTAGGGTTTGTACATATGCTTGTATATTAATAAGTATTACATATATGCTACGAAAAAAAAATGCATGTACTAAAGAAAAGATTGGGATTAATTTTTATCTCTTACTATCATTTAGGTATTCCTACCCTTCTGTTCTTCTGGAAGATTTAAGGTTATGTTTCCCTAAAAGAAAACCACAACAGTAAATAAGGATCAGATTTGCAATTATATCAAAGTGGAATAAGAGAGGTCAGGTAGATAAAATATCCTTTCCAGTGATTTGTGGAGAATAAAAGTTATAACTGCAATTTAGAAGCTTGAATTTAGTCTAAAAATGGGATCTTCCAGTCCTGTAGCCACAAAAAACAAACAAACAAACAAAAAACCCTACTATAATTTTCCAGCCTTATATATAAAATGATGAAATGTTAATCTGTTGTGTGTTCAGAAAAAAGGCAAAAAAAGATGGAAAAAAAATGTAAGCAAATACAGAGGAATAGGAAAAAAAGGCAAATAAAACCT
The DNA here is from genome assembly GCF_039878825.1 of Excalfactoria chinensis. NCBI lineage: Eukaryota > Metazoa > Chordata > Aves > Galliformes > Phasianidae > Excalfactoria > Excalfactoria chinensis. The sequence continues at coordinate 52,067,688 of NC_092825.1, read as the reverse complement.
CAAGTAATATGACATAGAAACTGGCAATTGCTAAATGCATATTTAAAAAGTCTTACACACAAAGAGTGAGGCCAGAAAACAATGTGCCATTGCCCGGCTTTACTATAGCATAGGGCTTCATTATGGGTATCCTCTTCTTTATTAATTGGATGAAAGAATCATAATTCAATTACTTAACGATTTATTACAAAATACTTTGCCCACACAAGATTTTTTCAGCATGTAAACACCATACTATTAGACTATCTACTATTACAGGCCTAGCATTTCAGATTTCATTAGTAAATAAAGCCAGGTTTATTTGTAATAAAGTTAAGCCCTTCCAACTGCTGACCATGGAAACCAGATTTTGAAATAATTCAGATTTGTGTTTCTGTTCTTTCTAATTAAGGGTAATATCAGGAAGGACAGACAGTGGGTAGCATTGTTCAAGCACCATGGATTTAAGCAAGAAAATCTGATTATCAGCTCATGTCAGAAGCCAAGCGATAATGCAGCTTAGCATTCGTTTGGGCTTTTTCTTTAGCCAAAAGATAATTACTGTTCGTTAAGTCTTACGTAAGTGTATCTAATATCTATGGCCCTAAAAATTATGAATAGTAAAAGCACACAACAGGCAAAGAAGAGTTATTGTATTTATTATTTACTTGGGCTGCTCCATCATGGTAATTTCATTAGCCAGGAAAGTTAAACTTAATGTCAAACTATAATTTCTTAAAGGCCAAAAAGTTAAACATAACTCTCATGCAACTGATACCAGAAGTTGCATTTTTATCTGAACACAAAAGCCTCATTAAAGAGACGCTGATCCTGTCCTGCAGTCTCTCCTTAAACCAAACAGGCACTGAGGCCTTCCTGGCCACACACTCCCTCCCCGCTCAGCCCAGTAAACATGCACATGTAGAAGCCCACTGAGGAAATGGCAAGGAGCTGAATTTCTACTTAACATATTTCTTTGATAAGCTGAGAGGCAGCAGAGGATGGAAAGGCCCTGAGTTCTCTGACAGAAAGCAAGCAGCAGGGTTTATTTTTAGCTGCCCACATTAGGAGGCTCAGCTTCCTGCACTTGCTCATAATGTAAACCAAAAGACAGACTTATCTGGAAGAAGATTCAGAGCAGGGACATGGCTAGCATGCTTGAATTTACCTCTCCCCCTGCCCATAAAGAGTCTCTTATCCAAGTAACATGCAGAAACAGAGAGGATATGAATACTTTCCCCTGGATAACAGCAGCTCTTCCCCTAAAACAACCCTCAGCTGAGCCCCAAAATGACTGCTGAGCCATGCGTGGGCACAAGCCCTGGGAGCCTGATGGTCCATCACTGCACCAGAGCAGCCCCAAGGCCTACACCACAGGGAAATAACTGCCCCTGGAAATAAGGTGCCCTTCATGATGCCATACAGCCAGAAACAAGCAATACTGTTCTTGTGCTCTCCTGAGTTTCAGGAGGTGAGCAGGTCTTCCCAGAACCTCAGGAGGTGCAGGAAGCACTGATCCGCCAGCCCCACACACCAGCCACCCACTGAGCTATGGGGAGGATCTATCCATTGGGCAAGTAGGTACTGACTACCTCTATTTATCTGCAAATCCCTCCCTTAGCCCAATTACAGACTTCAAAGGAGCTGGCATTTGCACAGTCACCTCTGCATGCAAATTCAGTACATGCCTTGTGACGGCTGAAAGGGTTGGTCAGGAGTAAAAGTCAGAAGTAAAAAGAGATCTAACTACTCTCAGAACAAATCTACCCAGCAAAATCATTTGACACCCACATTAACAAGGAAAAATCCCTTATACCTAGAGAGCATTAGTAAAATACAACTAGGCTATATTGTTAAATTTAATTCCTTTTATTTCTGACAGGGACAGTTGTTGGGGAGAGAATCTGTGCCATGATGACCCTAACTGAAGAATCCTACAGCCACATCCTTAGCGAATTTGCATGGAGCTCGCTGGAAGTAAAAGGGGCTAATGACTGAGCAGTATGACACCTTTCCCAGGTTGTCTATCATGTTAACTGATAAGACAGATGAGTCTCCACAAGAAATGATAATAGATGACAGAGGGCTCTGGATGGGTTTTGTCCAAGGCATGATTTGATATCAACAGTCACATCTCCATGAAGTGGAAATCACTTCACTGTAAGCATTACCCTTGAAATTAAAAATAAATTTGCTTAATGGAAGCAAAGCTCAAGTAAGATGGAAGATTTATATTCCTTTTAAGCTAGTCAAGAACTTACTTGAAAAAGGCCATCAATGAGAAGTGGAAAAAAAATTCAGCTTATGGATCCCAGCAGGTGCAATAATTCTAAGAACCTTGTTAATGATATGTATCAGCAATTAGGAGATAAATAAATAGAGTAAAATAAATATCAAGGTTACCCATTAAGTAAGTCACTTTAAAAAGACGCGCAAGACGCACTGTGCAAGGAAAACAAAATTAACAGGCAAAGAGAAACACAGGTGTAATGATGAAACATCAACTTCTGTTTTTTTTGTGTGTGTGTACATTTTATGGCTGACAGGAATCACAGTGACTTTCATCATAAGGTAGGGCGTAGATTCAGCACCTTTAAAGCAAGTCGTAATGGCTATAGCATAACTGCTAATGCAAAAAAAATCATTTCGTCCCTCAGATGAGCAGTTGTTGGTTTTGCAGCCGTAGATTTATTTTGTACAGAGGGTGGTTCTTCAGAAATAAAGCAAGTGAAGCACCACAGAGCTAGCAGAATATATATTAAAATATTGGTAATCAGTGAATGGTTGGACTGGATGATCTTTTAGCTCTTTTCCAACCTTGGTGATTCAATGATTCTATGAAAAAAAAAAAAAAAAAAAAAAAAAAAAAAGATATCATAGAATTACAGAATCGTAGGGGTTGGAAGGGACCTCCAGAGATCACTGAGTCCAACTCCCCTGCCAAAGCAGGTTCCCTAAACCCGGTTGCACAGGTAGGCATCCAGGCAGGTAAGTCACCAGAGTTGGAACAGGACTGAGTGATGCTTCTCTATCAGCAAACAGGAAAATCTCTCCTGCAAGCAGTCAGAGCAAAGCACTGACAAAATATCCCCTCAGTCTGAGCCAGTGTTTTGCTGATCCCTTCAGATATGATGGAGTCAGCTAAGCCTGGTGTGGGACAGGTAGGGTAGGCATCATCCCTGTGGCCACATTAACTCTCCTTATGGTCCTAGTAGCTATCTTCTAGCAGTGGTACCCTCCAGTGGGTACTCCAGGGGGTCCCCCAAGACCCAGATCATCCCATTGTGAGCGGCAATGTGATGGCCTCTCCAAAGATCATCATCCAGTTAAGAAAGCCTCACCTCAGGCAGCTCCAGCATTCTTGTCACCATGCAACCTCCACCACAGGTAAATGCTGGATCATATGGGTGGTCTCACAACTCTCAAAGAGAGCATTTGCATGAGCCAAGTGACTCAGTTCTGGAAGGAATAGACTTCAGTGGAGAGGTCAGTGCAAAAAGTCTGCCTTGGACAGACTTTTTATCAGTCATTCCTTTGGACTTAAAAAATCACACTTTGTTTTTCAGGATCAAGATGTAATTTTCATTACCCCGACACTTCAAAACATTTTACAGGTAATAGAGCCCATCTGAGGATATCAGATATCTTGCTGTCTAAAATTGGAACATAGCTCATTAACTTCACTATCTTCATGTGATATACTATCATATAAAACCACACCCTTATTAATTGAAAAATGCTCACCCTGAAAATTGACTAAACATCTTTTTTCCTTCTCTCGCGAACGCTCTCAGCTATATAGTGGCTCATTGTTTTCCCTCCTTGAATGGATGTCTTTAAAAAGCACAAATAAAGAGAATTAAATGCTGTGTCAAACTACTGGTACTGCATGTTTAAACACCTGCTTCCCTTCATCAGTCCTTCATAACATTGTTAAACAATAATTATACATGCTGATGAGTAACGAATCAAAATACTGTAATCTATCTTGAAAAGGGCTTTGCTAATATTACACATAAGGCATTAATGGGATATTTAGACTGTTCTTGTGAGAGAAAACATACCTTTGTACACAGAGAAAGAAAAACACCAGGAGAACTTAATGCATTTTTCTCTCAACAGCTGGCTTCAAACAATGCTACTCCATTTGCATTTTATATATCAAAAAGGAGAGCTGTTTTTTTTTTTTTCAATGTGTTGGTCTGAATATTGCAGTTAGTTTACAAATTGTCATCATTGTATGGTTTGATGAGCACTGACACCCCCCATGTCCTTGTCTCCTGGCACTGCCTTTACTTCCATGTGTGGTCCTTGAGGCAGAAGCCATGCCCCAGCCACATCCAAACAAGCAGCTCTCAAGAGCCGGATGGAAGAGAGCTGTTCCCACACTTCCACTCATCTGTTTAGCTCATGGCCACAGTTTTTCTCCCCAAGACTTGTCTGCAGAAAGAGAAACTCTTGACAGCCTGTGCTAATAGGCATTTGAGATGCTTAGTATCAGAAGAGTGAATGCTTGCAGGACTCGTTAGGACCCAATGTAATTTTGACACTTTCAGCACCTCTTCCTAATTTGCTTTTGGAGCACTTCTGAAGTCATTTTTAAAGCATCATACATCCATGCAGCATTCAGCAGAACCAGTGAAGTCTTTTCAAGCAGTCTCCTCAGGGGATTTTTTCACATGTAATGAGTTGAAGTCTGAGTGTAACTCTTTTTCAGTAAGTAAATAAACAGATTTTTTTCCACTTTATTCAGTTATTGATTTCCCAGACACTATTCAAAGCTTGACATTTTGTTACCTTATTTATATTTTTCCTGCTAACCAATGATCAGGCTTAGAATTTGGAACGCATCACAACAGTAATATTGCAAGACCAAAATGGAATTTGAAAAAAATTGGAAAAAAAATGAAAGCATTTACTTCTTATTTTTGTTTCTGACTCGTACGTTCTACTGTTCAATGGGTCAAGTACGGTTAATGATAAAAAGAACATAAGGTTTCTACTACTTCATCTCTCTGCGATAAATAACACTGTGGAAATTGGGGTGACATCAGTTAAGAACAGAATAATATTCCTCATGAAAGAGCAAATCCACCTCTGCCCCAAGCAAGATCCTGAGCCACACTAAACATCTACAAAATACCTGCAAAAAATACCCAGGAACTAAATGTAGAACTCTGATGGATGTGAATAATCTGCAGCACCTCTATTAACTCTCAACTCTATTAACTTCTCATTAACCCTCTCAGTGTTTCGAAATTACCTCACTCCCTCTTCATTAAGTCTCTCATAGTCTTAGTGACCTTCCTTTTACAGGGTTCCTCTTCAACCCACAGGTAGAAAATATTATTTCTGTCCAACTACCTAACACTGCGCTAAAAGTGTATGAGCCAATAGCAGGCCAACACCTGGCAAGGCTGGCTGTCTTTCGGATTGCAATTGAAATAAATAATGACCTCTAGCGCACCAACTATGAATGCAGTATCTCAGAGTACCTGCCTCTTAGATGAATTTAAGTCACTTACACCCTGAGGGAAGATTACACAACTCTGCTGTTGCACGTCTTGTTCCCTGCGGTCTATCCTCCTCACACCATATAATATATAACAGCCTCATACAATCCTAAACTGCAATTTTATATCATTTTATCTTTAGAGGTGTGATTTTCTCTTGAAAAGAAGCTTTCCACAGACAGCAAACAAACCACGTGTGAACTCATAACTCAACCTGTATTCCAGCAACTTCCCATTGCCTTAATTGTTGTATCTTAATCTGGTGTAATTACTTCACTATCTAGAAAGTAATCTAGTGTAATAATGTAAACTAATGTCCAAATTGTCTGTTATGTTATTAAATAATTTATTTTACAGTTTTTGACAGTGAAAGATATCTGGTAAACTGCTTGAGAAGCAAAATAGCATAGATACCTGAGATATTTTTTTCCTCAAACATAACACATTCCTATTTGAAATAATAGCCCTTACATAAGTGATTTATCTACAAAGGCTCTTTCCTGAAGCTTTCCCATGACATTTACAGTGTCTCATAACAAAACAGAGACATCATAGTACAGTATCATGTCCTAGTTCTGTTCGTGCAACATGCAAGATAATTATTGTGCCAGTGTAATATTGATATAAATCTTGATAGAATGCTATGCCACTTTTTACAAACATATGGCCTAAAGGAAAAAGAAAGTTGTGTTCACTTATTTACTTATTAATTGCTGAATGTTATTATTCTTTATTTCACCAGCAGAAATTTCTGCGATCCCATTAAGTTGACAGAGAAGTGGAGGAGTAGCAGAGAAATAGCACACTAATTCATTCTCATCTCCGCTACCTACAGTCATCAGTAGAACACCATGTAATAAAGAAAAAAAATCGGTGCTAACTGCTTCCATATTTAGCATTTTGCAATAACGTACTGGTTGTAGGTCACTATGTTAGAAGTACAATTCCTGATTCCCATGTATCATAATAACACCAGCAATATAGCAAAAGATTGGCATACACTGCACAACGTTACCTGCCTAAAAGCAGTAGCTAAGAGACTCAGAAATAAATTACATTTTCTAACCAGCACAAATACACCAGTAAAATATTTCCTATGCATGGACCTACAGCAGCTATATAGTTCTTTGACAAAGCTGTCCTGAAGTTATCATTAAGGTTTGCAAGCAACCCATGTCCTTATGCTGGCAGGCCTCATGTCTCCACTAGGGGGTATTACCAGTATATCTATGTTGCCATAGACACACCAGAAATGCCTGCTGCTCCTCTTCTCCTTCCAGCATCATAACTCATACCAAATCCATCAGGTTTTGCCCTTCAGGGCCGGGTGGACTCCCTTCAGTTCTGCAGTCAGTCTGAATGACATTCCAAAGCTACTGCATTATGGAGAAATAAAGTGAGAGCCTGCAAATTCCTGCGTACCTTGACGAGCATGACATTGTTTTGTTTTAGGTGCTGGAGAGAGCCAGGACTTGGATTATCAGGGTATTCCCTAAAACTTCTGCACACGTGTTGTCTCTAGCAATGTTTTGCACATCTCAAAGCTATAAGACTGTGAAATATACTTCTGAATGCACCAACTGGAAGATAAGAAGAAAAGGCTGTGTCTTACTCTAAGAGTAACTTATAGTAGAGGAAAATGCAATGTGAGCAAACTGTCACAAACACTTGGATTATTTGGAACAGGCTTTCCAGGGAAGCTGTGGAGTCATCCTCTCTAGAAGTGTTCAAGAACCACATAGATGTGGCTCTGAGGGTTGGGGCTAGTGGGCATGGTGGGGATGTGCTAATGGTTGGAGTAGGTGATCTTAGTGGTTGTTTCCATCCTTCATAATTCTGTGATTCTATTTGCACAACAGAGGAAAGAAAGGCATGATGACAGAAAAGCAGGTGGAGATTATTCCTTGTGTTGGCCAAATAAAAGTTTGAGTCCACAAACAGTGGTGCTGTAGATTCATATACAGGCAATTATTAATTACATAACTCCCTTGGCAGAACTTTATGACTCTGTACCCTTTCCACTCCCACATGGATAGTCTTCTTTGTGACTAAGAACTGAGGGCCAAGAACTGAGATCTACTATCTGCAACACTGCACAGAAAACACGGTGACCATTCCCACCCCAAAAACCTTGCAGTATATTTATAGAATACAGGATGAGAGAAAGGTCTGTAGCTAAGTGAAAGAAACAACAAGGCCAAGAGGCAAGGAACTGCATGAGCACCAGGAAGGTACGATTAACAGCAACATTTGCAAAAGATAGTGGGATAGCATCCTGTGTGATGTTTCATCAGCTGTTCCAGCAGCTTTATCCCCTGACTGCATCTGTCCTGCTAACCTCCAGGCTGAAGACAAGCAGGTTACCTCATTTGGGACTGTTATGAGCAAAGAGGGAGAGGATAGATAATTAGCAATAGGAACTGTAGCCTTACTCCTGCCTCTTCTATCTACAGTGTTGGGAAATCTCATTGAAGAGCTTTCTGTGGCCAGCCTGTTATCTCTGGGTTACATGCAGTCTTAACAAGGTTAGAGGTAGTCACTAGTTGAGCTGCAAGTTAGATCTGAACAAAGTAAAAGCAAAAGGCTGGGTCCTGCTTTCCAGCTCACACAGACTAGAATAAAAATAGATAAATAAATAGCAGCCAAGAAATTGGCTTTTAATATTAGCACTGTTATCAATTACACTATTATTCACAGCCAGTAGAAAATAAGTATTAATTACCAGCAGCAAACCAACCTTGTCTTGGCACCAATAGTATTGCTTCTAAGTGTAACAACCTTAAATATTTCCAGCCACATCAAGGTCACATTTCACATTTTCAGGGTAAAATACTGATCTCTTAAATTTAGAAACATAAAATGAATTTGTTTAGATTAAAGCAAATCTGCTCAACTGGTGTGTAAAAAGAAAGCCTATTATTATTATTATTTTAGGTTAAGAGTAAACTGGATATAAAGCATCTTCATTCACCTTACTATTTCTTTATTTGTAGAGTAAAAGAAAACAAGGTGGCTGCAAAGAACACAAGGTCTGGTAGCTCCTCTGCTATGCAGTAATTCTCTGTATTCACATATCAGGAGATAGCAAGCACTTCTGCATAAGCATGGCTGACATGGACACAGAGGGGAAGCATGCAGATCATGTACACCCTTCAGTAGGAGGTAGACCAGCAGGAAACTTCATACCTAACATCTCTTTCTTCAGATCCTTGCAGAGTTTTACACATTTCACAACTTTCACATCAGGGAAGGCCACAATGGAGAGACACATTAAGACATACAGTGTCACAACAATCACCCCAACACAGGCACAACATCTGTGGGTGCAGCAGAAGCTGGTAGCCACTGCTATGGTCATTGCAGGTGGAGGTTATCAGGCTATGCTGAAGCTGGTTGCTGCATAAAACTACAGTTTGTTCTAACAGCAATAACAAATAGAGCATGTATCCCTATTCAAAATATGCTGGTGAATTGAAGCAAGAGCCGCTGTAACCAAAAGTTAGATAGAAAATATTTCTCAGTTCAATCATGCTAAGCCATACAATCACTGCCACTTCTTATGGAATTTTTTTATAGGAGGTGAATATGTATGCAACTAAGATATTGCATGTTTTCTCCCATAGACAGGCCTAGGTCAGTAAAACCCTCTTCATGCTAGAAAAAAAGCACAGACAGCGTGTGGGGCCTGAGTTTGAAGAGCATAGTGGTCACCACTGAAGTCTTATTCCCCTAACCATTTGTTGTAAATAGGAAGGAAATTAGGACAATTAGAACAGTTAAAATGTAAATGACAGAAATAGCTGAAACCCCTTTTCTTCCAGTTCCTTCTTGTTTAAACAAAAGCCTAACAAACCACAATCAGAGCAGACTGCAATGGATCCATGGCAACAAAAAGCCCTGGCCTATGGCTACCATCTTTCTGAGCACACTGACATTAATTTACTAGATACACATGCACGCATTTCAGGAAAAATCACCAGGCTCAAGCTTCATTCATTGAAAAAAAAGGGATCATTAGCAAATGAAATAATAAATATCACAGGTCAGCAATTTCCTTGATGAACTCATCTATTTATTTTTATTTGAAAGAGAAAGATGAGATTATTCTTGCAATTTTTGTGCTTTGTGCCTCTAGTGAAGGGAAAATTGCACCTATAAAGCTGATTTTGATTCTTACACAGCAGATGAATAATAAAATCAATGCTTTGACATATTCCTAAAATATTCCTCGTAGAATCATCTGAACATCACATTAAATGCAAAAGGTGACGGTGCTAGCATTAGTTCTAAAAATTACACCAAGCAAGGCCTTATTTGTTGTTATTTTGTGATGGTTGATAATCCCTATGTATGAAAAAAGGAATTATTTAATCTGTCAAAAGATCAAGAGCTATTCAGCGGTATGAGAATACCAGCCTCATCCGGATCAAAGCAGAAATTACCTACAAATAAATGAGAGATAAATTATCCATTAAAATAAAAAATAAAAAACATCTCTAGCACTTACAGTGGGGATTTTGGATATGCTGCATTCCACTAATGTGGCAATAGCACTTGTTAAAAATTAGTGAACTTTGTGGGTGGAAAAAGGGCTAAGGTGTTTCCTTTTGGATATTTTCTTGATGTCAGTTTGTAGGTCTGGCTCACCCGGTTAAGAGGAGCTGTATAATTCCATGAGCTCCCTGTGCTATGTGCCAAACCCAATCCATTAGTCCAGGAACTTCAGTGTGCTCTGCTATCTTACCCTTCCTCAACCCCAGCAACCCTCTCCAGCTACCAGTAATTCCATCAGGTTATCAAGTCTGCTTGTTGTCTAGGCTTTACAGCTAGCACCTTTTTCTGCTGGAGATGTTTCTCCCCCTTGCAGCAAAATGGCAGGGTCAGAAATGTAAGTCATCCCTATTCCTGCACAGTATGGTCTCTGGTGAAGATAATTTGGTACAGTAAAGTGCCAAATAACCTTCCATAAATGGAGAAATTGTGATAGTTGAGCAATTGAGCGGAGTACACAAAACAACACTGAATGGAACACAGCAGTTTTGAGACTATACTAAAGGTGCAGCAGTACATACCCTCTTCCCAAGAGGTTACTCCATTCTTAGTGGTCAGTTATGCAATAAGAGTCAGACTTCAATGTAGTCTTTTATTTGTATTTTATTTTTGCAGGCTGAGCACATCACTTTCAGATAAGATTTCAAAATGAAATTTCAAAGAAATAACAATTCTAAAGAGAATTTCACGTAGCACAATAGAAATGTTCGCTCAGGTTGAATTTTGCCCCATACAGGTTTGCAACCTGGCCGTAGTCTATCATATTCAGACATTTTCAGTTGGCCTTCTCTGTTAAATGTGATCTAGTTTATGAAATGAAACACTCAACAGATAATTTCTCAGAAATTAAATAACTTAGGACTCGGCATTAAAACTAGACTCCTTGAACTGCAGTTTCCACTTCCTAAGTCAAATGGAAAGGCAAAGCATGAGAAATCTCCAAGAAATGTTGGCTGACTTTCTTGATCTACCCAAAATAATCATATATACACAAATAAAATGAAATATCTAGGATGTATCTCACAATCTTGTAGTACGTTCAAACACTGCATCAGGATTAATTGGTCACATTTCCCTTTTCAGGTCAAAACCAGGAACACATCCTACATCTACCCTAATGCCAGCCACAAAGACTTGCATACAGATACCACAGTGTTCCTCTGTGTTGCATCTAGTAATGATTTCAGTTGTCTTTGCCTAATGAGCGACCTCAGCACATGCTTGCATTTTGGCACATTCATTGAAGTTCATTTGTGCAAATTACTGAGCAGACAGAGGAGACAGATGAAACCTGGGATGTCAGGAGGAATTATTCAGAAAAAAAATAAAATAAAAAAATAGTACACAGCATATATTTTTTTTCCTTTTGATGTGATTTATATCCAAGGGAATCATTCTGAACATAAATACTTGAGTGCTGCTGCTAGATGTCAAACAATATACATGATGCACACCTAGCTGTTATGTAGATACAGGACTCTACTCCTGGCCATGGTTATTACCAAAATACCAGCATTAACTGGGAGAAGATAATGGTCTCTGGTGCATCAGTGTCACTTAAATGCTTTCACTGAGTAATAAATACAATTTGCTGACTTTCATTGCACATTTTATTATTTAGTGACTTTCACTGCACATCTTATTTCATGTTGCAGTTCGTTTGAAAGGAACATTATAAAGACAATTACATTTTAACTGTATTATGTTTCTTTGCTTTTTTATTGCCTGCAATGTCTGAGAAACAGAAGCCCACACAGTCACTCTGGGGGCTCTTTTTCACACTGTTTATACTTACGGCAAATATGTTCTTTCTAGGCTTAGTTACCAATAAGGAGTAATTTCCTCGTAACTGTGAAGAGTGATTGTTCTTGGAGTGTCCAGCAGGACTGTGTTCATCTGTATTATTGTTCAGTATGTTCATAAAGTCCCTTAAACGTCTAATAAGGCAAAACAGGAAGGTTGTTGATAGATATCAATACCAACAATACAAGATTTTTTTTTCTAGAGCCCTCAGAAGAGCTGCAGTTTCAACTCAAATGCTCTTAGGATCTCCAGGCTTTGATGTTGCCATGGCAGAAGTGATAGCAAACAAAGATGAGCCAATGTTTTATAAAACAAAATATGAAATATAGCCTAGTTATAATGGACATATAACTTCAAATAGACAAAGGTTTTTGGCAGGCAGAGCCTTATAAAGCAAGACGAGATATTATTCGGTGTTACTTATCTGTAAAATATCCATGAAAAGGCACTACATGTAAATGTACGTATGCACTTGTATTAGGAAAATCTAGTTTATCAGGATTACTGAATTATTTTAAGACAAAATATAACACTTGTTTAGAACATTTCACTATAGTTAACATCCAGGAATTTCATCAGCTATCAAAATACAGTAACTTCTGTGGTGGGAGATACCAACCAGCCTAACAAATTAGTATTGTGCACAACACTTACATAAACTGGGAGCTAAAATATACTACCTGTGGTAGAGTAAAACAATGTTCTTAGCTGGAACACAAATTGATCAATGCAGGGTCTCATGTCTACTGTGATAAGTTCTAACACATGGACATACAGAACTGTGTGCAGTAGTACTAGCTTGTACAAATCTAGTTAATATTAAACTTAGCACCACTTTCCCTTTGAGTGCTCACCTGCCTTGAACTTTAGTGGCCTGTAAAAGTGGGTGGGTGGGAAAGAGGGTGGAATCTTTCAGACCTGCACCCCACACTCCCACAAAAAGAAATACACTATTCATTGGAATTACTATGTCTCAGCAAGAGCAGTATGTTCCCTCATACAGATATAAATTTTGCATACTCAAATGCCTTATGATTGTAGAAAGGGATCTAGAATTGTTCTTTGTCATCCCAACCAGCCTAAAACAGTCTATATGAGTAGTCTACATTAGCAAACTGAGGATAAACTAGCAGTTACAGGTGTCTGTCCTTGTCAAATGTCTTTAGCATTCCACCCAAAGAGAAACCACCTGCATTATGTCTATAGGGTGTTGCGAAGGTTTGACCTAATCACATTTCAGTCAGTGTAACATACAGGTATGATTTCTTTGTAGATTAAAGAAGTATTGTAATCAACAAGAGAAAAAAAACATACTTGAAAGTAACAAGTAACACAGATATTCATTACTAGCCATTAACCTGATTTTCTAATGAATACAACATTAGGCATTCATTAACAATCATTTGTGTTTATGTGGAACAGTGGCTGTATAATGAAGGTTGATAAATGAATAGAAATGAAATGAGGGAATTTTGGACCCTTGTAAAGCAATTAACTTGTTTGGCATTAATTACATATTGAAAAGCTAAATCAAGTACATTTGGAAAGCTACTAGGACAGAGACACAGACCAAGGGTAGATATAAAGACTAGATATAAAAGAAAAGCTTTATTTCTTTTAAATAAAGAAATATAGACAGAAGTATGGTATTAATGACAAACAAAGTCCAATTCAAGCAAAACGAAAGCAGATTGCAGACTGCATGTTAATAAAGAAAAAAAAAAAAGTTAATGAAAAGTGAAACAATTAAGTAAATAAAATAACCCCTCACAGTAGACAATGAAGTGCAAACAGGTGGTGTACTAGAGGGTTAATGTTTTTGTTTCTTAAAGAAAGAGCCACACAAGTGCCCACACACTTGAATGTATGCTAACAAACAAAACCACCTAGCAAATTAGATGCTAGAAATGAGGGAATATGGAAGCTCATTTTACAGTTACCAGGATGCATTCCCTCTAATGAGTTAGTAACCTGATCTTTCCAGGCAGTTTTGGCTGTGTCTCTTCTGCTCATTGTGGCCCCAACCCTGCAAACAGATGCTTCCTCTACCCTTTGCTTGCGCAGAGATGCATTAACTCTGTGAAAAGCTATGCAGCCTCAGCAAACATTGTCTGCACGTCTCTTTTGCAAGATCAGCGCATACAATATTAAAGATCAGGGCAAAAAATGGAAGTAAAAGACTGAAGAGTAGACAAAGAGAAAAAAATCATAGAATCGTAGAATATTCCAAGTTGGAACAGACCAGTTAGGATCATCAAGTCCAACTCCTGTCTTCCACACATAACCACCAAAAGACCACCCATATGAGTGATCTGATTAGGGTTATCTTCTAAGTAGACAGAAATCATGTTTTTCTGGGATTTGCTAAGGTGGGAGGTGGTCTCTTTCATCAAAAGAAGAGGTATCCTGTGGAATATTTTATTCCTCTCCATGTTCTTTTCCCTCTCCTTGTTCCTGGTGTCAGCTGATGAAAGCTGTTTTGTTGGGATGTTGCTTCTACTAGCAGAGATCCAGACCTTCCTCCCTGCCCTAATCAGGGTGTTGCCAACACCCAACACATACCACTGAGAAAAGCAAAGAACTTCCCTCTGCCTGTTGCTAACACAGTATGGTTTTAATTCTCTCTCAACAAAGATACAGACGCTTGCACACCTTTAATTAGATTAAGACAGCTGACAAAAATGCTTCACATTTCAAAGAGATTCAGCAAACACAAGGTACAGAACCCAGATCCATTTCCAGGAATCATTACCAGGCCTTCTCTCAAGTTAGATGTGCTGCTGCTGATTCCACTTACAAAATGCCAATATGATCAAACTAAAAAGCATACAGAAGATGACTTATATCCAGCTATTTCTGCAATTGAAAGAACTTCACTCATGACAGCACATACTTGACCTGACAGGTGCTATCTAAATTCAACTACTGTTCTGGATTTTGTAACCTATACCACCAAACCTACTTATTCACACCTGAGATGCAAGCACGTTACTACAGCACAAGAATTAAATCACATCTTCTTACAATTAGTCTTCATTGGGCTCACAACCAAGCTTTTGTGGATGCATGTTCCTATATAGCATAGTTAACACAAAAGATAAAAGACTGCCACAGGTGCATCACCTTCCGTAGGGAGAATTTAATTTGATTTATTTTGGGCCAAACTGCGCATGGCCTTCAAGTAAGTAGGAGTAAATTCATTTGATATTCATCAGAAGTGCTTTAGACTTTCTCAGCATGTTTTTCTTCCATGTCGGTGGTGTCTCAGAGCTAGCTGAGAACGCTGATGAATCTTCAGGAGGAACCAACACCACTATAAGAAATCACAAGTCCTTAACTAACATATGCTCACTTTTCTCCTAAGAACAAAAAGCGGCATCTCTGTTGTGCCTTCAGTAGAAAACACCAATCATAGAAGACTCTTTTCAGGAACAAATGTTAGCCAGGAACTTCAGTTGTGTTTAATTAAGTTCTTCCGAAAGAAACTGCATGCTGTGGCACTGAAAAGGTTATCAGAGGTCAGCTGCCTGCCATGACTTTGTGACCCCCAAGAGGCAAAATAAAAGATAGCCGTATCCCTGCTGGTAAGATTGGCTTCCGCGTTTGTCTCCATCCCTTTCTGCTTTAATTTAATAGCAATCAGCACAATATGGCTGCTTTTCTTCAAACAATAGGATGGGCAGAAGTTAGATTTACAGCACTGCAAGGGGGAAAGCAGGAAAGAGGGGAAGCACACTGTGGCTCTTGATCTACAATAGGAACATCACTTTGATACGCATAAATAACTTGCAAATCTACTTAAGATTCATTGCTGTCAAGAGCAGACAAATGCACACTTTTATAAAATTTAGTATTACCTTATGGAGATTTAACAACTGTTAAATCAAACACCTTTAGAAATAAAAGACCATTCAGGATAAATATCCATGTGGAATACGTAATGTGTTCTCAATATTTCTCCCGTAATGTGTTCTCAATATTTCTCCATTCCTTTCTAGAAAAGCTACCATCATAGGTATATGAATCTACATTTAATTCACCGATATGGAGAACACAGAGTAGGATGAGAGAACCCTGGCAGGATCCTCTTCAGGTTACTTTGGTCACAGCAAACATGGGCTACAGTCTCTGCTACTACCAAAATTGCCCAAGGGAAAAGTCTGTAATTTCAAAGATTTTAGAACACCTGATATTACACTGCCACCCTTGTAATAAATTTAAAGCACTGCCATCAATGTTAATGAGATTGCCTCCCAGAGTTAGTTTCTTTGTTAGGTGATGACAAGCAAAAATAGAGTTATTTAACCTTCATATTTTGCTTTATCATTTTAGACTGCAAGAATTTTAAACACTATGAACTAATATTGTTTGAGAAGATGCAGAGTTGTGTTTTTTTTTTTGTGGGTATTTTGTTGTTGTTGTTAAATCTTCTGGACATCTTATCCTGTTGTGCCTCATGACTTGGAGTATTCTTCTGTCTCATCCTGCACAGAAACTTGCCCTCCATTAAACAATTCCATCATAGGAAACTCACCAGCAGTTTTCTTTATACTCAGCACAGCGTGCCATCCATGGCCTTGCTGACACATATCCCTACTACACAACATCCTGGCCCCATCCACATTCATGACAAAATTCTCCTTTACTTCAGTGGGGCCAGGCCCATGCCCAGCTCTTTGCTCAAAATCAAGTTAATCCTTTCTTGTTTACCACACCCATCCATCTGCTTTCTAATATATGAAACACATGTCTCTGCTCCCGGAGTCTGAGCAGAGGCAGAAAGGCTTGGAGCAGACAGGGAAGAGGCAACTTCTGCCCTGAGAGGGAGCCTGAGACCACCATCACCATAAGCAAAATGCTAGCTGCTAAATCCTATTTGTTTTTTAGCAGGTAAGCCATTCATCAAAAATTAAGAGTGATGGTTCTACCCCCTTTTAGATCACTTATTCAATTTGAGGAGAGGACAAATAATGGGAGAGTAATTCACTGTATCATTGTAAAACCTCCTATTGAAGTCAGTATGATTTTAGTTACATTAGGAATACAGTGTATTCATACTGTGAGTATTGACTTCACTTCTAACCTCAGTTAATATAGAAAATATCTTTCATGTAATCTACATGTCTATAGTGTTGAATCGCAGGTCATTAAGATGCTCAACAACACAGACCAGAAAGTCAGACATGGCATTGTCTTTGTTTCTTTTCAGTAATCATTTTAATCACAAAGCATTTGAATCTCTCTTTGCAAAGTGAATCACTCTCTAGAAAACACAGTTGCTCTTCCAAAGGAGTATAATTTTATTCCATCCCAATGTGCAAATATAAAAAAAATTAAAACCCCTTATCAATAACTCTACCAATTCCAGCAGCAAGCCAGCTTCACTGTTCAGAAGCTCATTTGAGCGATTCTCCATCAGAAAATCACTTGCAATATTAAAGTCATTGTAGATAAAAAGAAACAAGCTGCTGCTAGTTTTCTGCAGCAGCAATCAATCCTGTTCTTCCCTGTTCTTGAATTTTCTCCTTTGCTGTAACACTATAGTCATGAGGCTTTAATCAATACACAAATTACTTTTGTAAAGTAAAACAATCTCAGGTCAACAAAAGATAATGGAAATCATACAGACAGTTATTCGTGTCTAAATGCCAAGCTTCTGGTTTCACTTCCAGACAAATCCAAATGACAAGGAGTACAATATTTGTTTTCCCTGGTAACGCACTGGGATACCGCGGCATATGCTTTAACTGAGTAGAGTCTCCTGTGTTTGTCCTCAGCTCATTCCACATAATTCAGTAAAATACACAGACAAGTGCCACATCTGGATTTGTTACCTAGGCAGCAAATAAACTTAGTCTGAAACCTCATAGCAAAACACACTGTTAGAAATTTTAACCAGTGCGGCAAGTGCCTCATTTATCAAACCCATGAGGAGAAAAACAAAATTCAAGTGATCAGAAGCTTCTTGGTTGTACTGAAGTTGCAATGGGGATTTTCAACCTTAATTACTTTAATTTTCAATCTCTTACTATCATAATACAGCTGAACATAGAAGGGAGCTCTCACATCTATCGTGCACCAACATAGCAACAAAGTCCCGGATCTATTCAGAGAACAAGATGTAACAATCTTTGTGACTACAATTATATTACGTTAATGTCACAGAATGAAAATGGGAATATTTGCAGCTCTACCAACTGTATTTTTTATTAAAAATACCTTTTGGAAAAAATTTCCAAACAAACACAGGTGAGCAAAAGAAAGACTTCTACACAGCTCAGCATAGAAGCTAGAAAAAAATCATATTTTCATTCAAATGATTTTAAAGTTGCTTACAATTATCCTGGCCTTTAGAATAATGTCAATAAGTGCAGTCGTCAAGCTTGCACTCAGCCTTTTAAAGTGGAGTTCTTTAGCATGAATTGCTTCCAAACACATCTCTAGAATGAATGACCAAGTTGCCATACTAAGCAGTTGGTCAGTTTAAGAATTATCTTGCTCTAAAAAAAACCTGCATCGTTCATCTTCCCTGTAATAGAAAGCTATTTATACCTTGCATAGCACATCACTTGACATGGTTTGTTTGAGAAAACAAACAAGTTGTCTTTTCTGGTACTTCAGAAGTGTATCTTAGCCTCCTGAGATGCACATCAAGATACAATGTTCAAAATCTTCAGGGAGAGGCAGAGTTCAGTGGTAAAACTAACTAAATGCTAGGCTGAATATTATCCACAAGATGCTAATGGTAGCCAAGTGATATTTCTCAGGTATTTTTAACAAGGGTGTGGGCTCAGTCTGTAAAAGATAAACTGAATGAGGAACATATACTCTTGAGGCTTGACAAAAGTCAATAAGCATGATTATAGACAAAGGGCCGATTGTTTAAAAAATAAACAACAATAGAAACTAATACTTTGTAGAAGAAAAGATCAAAATTGTTCACTGTATGAAAGTTTAAAATGCCATTACTGTTTATGGCTACTGAAAAAAAGAGGAACATTTGGAAAACAGACTAAGTACTGGCCTTATTCAGATGTGCCAGCAGTAGATTTCTTACCACTCCTGGGCCTTCATACCATCTTTCCAAGAAGAGTTAAGCAACCAGATCTCATTGCTGAGATTATCTAGGATGAACTAAGTCATCCCTGGAGCAGAATTCAAGAGCCTATGTGGGGAAAGAGAATTTTATGTCTTCTTAATGGGGCAGCTGACATCATCTCAGGTCACTTCGCCAAGTGGCAAATTCAGCTATGCAAGGAAGAGATGCAATTATGGATCCACCAGCTTTGACTCTAAACTCAGAAGGGATCTAAAAGATGAGATCCTGCTGCCAAATTAACGAGTCTCAGGTTGAGCCTATGCACAAAATCTGGGTACGTGTGACACCGACTATTTACTGCAGGAAGGAATACCGATGAGGGCTCCAGCTGTACAGATACACTGATACATCCTCAGAGGCCAAGAGGAGACACAGTAAGAGGAGTTTTCCTTCATTTCAGGTCTCAACTGTACCTTCCCTTTCCTGCTTTGGAGTAAAAGTCTTCCCAGAAGACACTAAGCCAAATCCAGAGCCCAATCCAGAGCCCTCCATAAGGGCATGAGTGAGACAGATCAGTACCACAGAGATGCCAGAATGCAAACCGAACGCAGCAGGAGAGGGTGGAAGAACTGTCATCTCCCTTTGAAGATCTGTCAGGATGCAATGTTGAATGCTGGCAGGTAAATTGGGTGTGGGATGAGACCAAGAAGTCAAACATCCAAATTCCTCCCCTTTACAAGCTGAGGGAAATTTCATCTCATCAAAACTGCGTAAGTACAGAAGCAATGCCATACCCATCAGCTACCCTGCCTATGATACACAAGAACAGCATTCACTACATAGCTCCCATCCCATTATTTTTCCAATAGGTTTTACCAAATGACAATCTCTTCTCCTAAAATGCGTTGCTTTAGCATGTCTGACTTTCCAAGTCCCAGCTAAGCAGAATACCTCCCATTCAGCAGCAGGGTCAGAGAAGATTTACTGCATTTCCCACCACAGCATTTAAAATCAAAGAGCCCTGGAGCAATATCTTTCAGAATAAAACCTCCAAAAGTGTTTTTAAGTAATATAAACATAAATTTAAAGTGTCTCAGTATATCATGAAAAGATGGAGAGATCCCACAGAATATTTCTTGCAATTACAATATAATGATACTTCATGTTCAGTGGCTAATAAATTTGCAACTCATTGAACGTCAGGTCTTGAAATGCATATTTTGAACTCCTTAGATGCAAGATCATTTTCACTTGCAGAAGAAGAATCAATAGTGACAGGATGTTTACTGACGTAAATCACTGCTTCTCTACCTACCTCAACAAGGCCATGCTTCTGTGAGAATCTGATTTAAAGCTTTGGTCCAATTAACACTAACACAAGTGAGTCTTAGGGAGAGAGCATCCCCGGGGCTGTTTCAACAATGCCCTGAGATTTACTAGTTGTGCTCTACACTTCAAATCCCTCTTCCATCAAAGAGGAACTTGAACCATGCTGTTTTGGTTCAAGGAAAAAAAAGTTTCTTCTCCATGAGAGGGAAAAAAAGTGATTTTATTATTATTTATTATTATTATTATCTTTTTTTTTTTTTTTTTTTTTTTTTTTTTTTGGTGGCTATAGTCTAACTGTATTCAAAACGCCATAACGTAATCATATTTGATTATGATGTTAAAGAGCTTGAAATCTAAAGTGTCCTCTGCTAAAGTAGTTCAATTCAAAGAACTTCTCCTTTCTTTCAACTGTTACTCAGAGACCACTGCAGGGTCTTCCAAAATGCCCTGAATTGACCTAATTCTCAATGGACCTTATAGGATGCTCTGTAAGATACAATCAGAGGTTATTAACATGGTTAGAAAGCTTTGCCATCACTGTCTGATCCCTTCTCCTGACTGCAAGAGAGCAGAATGGATGAATGCAGCAAGATCAAGCCATATGCCTTCAGCTTCACTTACTAGTTCATGAAATAAATCCTTGTCTCCCTGTCTGAATGTAAAATAGTGGTTTCACATTAAGCTTGCAAGCTATAGCCAGAAAGAGATACAAGAGATATAAGACCCATCCTTCCCATTAAACTGGATTATTAATGAATTACAGAATCATACAGTGGGTTAGGTTCTAAGGAACCTTAAAGACCATCCAGCTCCAACAACCTGCCATGGGCAGCATTGTCAGCCACTAGATCAGGAGTCCACCCAGTTGGCCTTGAACAGCTCCAGGGATGGAGCATCCACAGCTTCTCTGGGCAGCCTGTGCCAGTGCCTCACCACGCTCTGAGTGAAGAATTTTTTCCAAACATCTAGCAATGTACACTTACATATACATATGTAATATCTAATACGTACGCAAATCTGGGATTACCCAGTCCAAGTACAGCACCTTGTACCTGGCCTTACTGAACCTCATTCAGTTGACATGGGCCCACTTTTCAAGTGTCTCCAGGTCCTTCTGGTTGGCCTCCCTTCCCTTTAGTGTGTCAACTGCACCACTCAGCTTGGTGTCATCAGCAAACTTGCTGAGGGTACATTTAATTCCATTGTCTATGTCATTGATAAAGATGTTGAAGAACACAATAATAAGATAACTTCTGTCCTCCTTCCTTCTTACCACTGCCTCCATACCCTTTGCCATGATGAACTGCACAGGATCCATCATGGAAACTAAAGTTTTCTATGGATGATTCTGATCTTCCACCCATAGGCATAAGCAGAAGAAGAGTTGTCTCTTATCAAAATATATTACCTGTTTTTCTCATCAGCTTCTTGAATTACTAAGTCCTTCCTTATTCCCTTGTAGCTTCTTTCCTTAGCCTTCCTGGAGTACCAGGAGTATGAGTAGAGGACTCTCCCAAAAAGAATGTCAAGAAGAGCAGTCCCAGCATAGAGGGATTGAAATGGTGGATGTGCGTTACTCTCCCAAGCAACAGTGTAATTCATCTGTAAAAAAACCTCATCACAGATGAAACAGCCACAAGGCTCAGTAAGTCCAATGTGAAAACTCTACTAAGAAGAAAGATATGCTACACCTAGGACATGCTTTAAACCGGAAATGAAAGTATACCTGATAGTGAGAGCAATAACTAGGTATAAATTACATTCAAATTCTTTCTCTGAAGCCAACTAAGTAGTGTTCAAACTTGAATAACAAAGAATAAAATATGGGCATTCTAATTAGTGTTGTCCACTCTTCTGGGGTTGTTCTCAATTGTTTTCTTTACTTCTATGTAACTCTCAACTTCATCCCAACAAATGATTTTTAAAAACAACATTTTTAATGGCATTTAATGTTAAATTAAATGGGTTTTAATGTTAAATCTCTCCTTTGGTTTTGCTTTTCCAACTAGTTTTATACAGCAGCCATTCCTGAACAGTATTTACAAAGCCTTCATTCACTGCCTGGTGTTGAAGAGGATGGTTTGGGTTTCTGATTTTGCTCATAATTTCACACTGGCAAAGTTTGTTCAGATACCCTTGAAAACTTTACACCTATCTACCAGCCAAAAAAAGACACAACTTCAGAGCACAAAATAAATAAATCCATTTGAATTGGTAACAGAGGAAAACATTTTCTGCCATTTCAAGAGCTAATCTAGTCTTTTTGAATATTTGTAAAGGATTTGCTTTAATGATGGTATTTTAATTTATGGTATGCAATTTTCATTCAGTAAAACCAATAGTACACTGCCACAGCCTTGTTCCTTGTGCTGTGAAAATAGAAACAACGTTATGAGAGGGCTGTTTTTAAGAATACACAATGTCTCACAGTCTTGCTGAGCAAAGTGCAGAGCTCCATGTAGATATCTGAAAGGTGCGGTTTTTCTTCTTACATTGACACTTCAGCTACTTTTTCCTTTAAGTGTTTTTAAAACAAAACAAAACAAAAATGTCTGGCATGAGTTTGTCAGAAGCTTTGAGGAACTGGAATGAAAATGCACACAGACAGCACAATACTCTGTATTGTACCAGGAACCACGTGCGTGACTAAAAGCCTACCTAGGGCATTAAGCTGGGTCCAGTAGCAGAGAAAAGACACTATGTCCGAATATTGCTCCCCGAACTAGATTATGGATCTGGGAACATGAAGAGGGAAAAAAAAAAAAAAAAAAAAAAAAAAAAAGGCTTCAAAAGAAAAATAAAACAATGCTACCAAAATAGGCCTGATTATGTGGGTCACTAAGTACTGTGTATTTCCCCTGTAGCATTTCATAGTAGTTACTGTTGCCAGGGGAGGCTTGATCCTCTCATTATGTATGTTTGTCTTTCACATCAGAGCTCCTCTCTTTCTTTCCATGCCCCAGCACTGTAACAGAAATAAAAATAAGGAATGAACCCCCATTATTACCCAAATACCTACAAAGCGGAGGGAGCGACCTCAGCAGGTCGGTGGGTCAGCCCCCTCATCATTGATGCACTTGCTCCAGCGGACCCCTGCCTTTTGTGGAGGGGTCAAAGCCAAGACCTCTGCTGAGTGTCCTCAGTGAAGAATTAACAAGTGTGACAATTTGCGGTCCCTCCCCCCCAGGCCCCTGGTCCTGCCCGTGTGAATGCTGTAAATAGAGACATCTGGATGGAGGCCTTTCACTGCAGTAATTGCAAATGAACATGGATCAAGTTCTCGCCTGTTGTATTCATAAATCTTCAGGCTTAATTACATTAAAGGGAAATCTAGGGCCTGGCTCTATGGAAACGGCAGATCCTATCGGGTGCTCAGATCATGAATCTTTAAGATAAGCATTTCTCCTCTCCTCAGGACAGTCAGATGAGAAACTTTGATTGGGTCTTTCCAGTATTAGAAAATCGGCCAGCAACTATAATTTCTCTGTGTTTTCCTTTCTTTTCATACACGATGCATGTTTCGCAGTTTCCAGTTGAAGGACTCAGCCATCTGATGAACTGGGAAGCTTTTGTACCCTGCATTTACGGGACCAGTCTGAGAGGTACATGCATACACATACACACACTGCACTGGGTAAATACAGGGGAGGAAAAACACACAGCTCAGTGTCAGTGCTTGCAGACGTCAGGTCCTTGGTCCCGCTCCCCAGAGAAAGCTGAAGCAAAGAGAGTCTTCTGCTCTGGTTGTTGCTCACTTCCACATTTTCCCAAGAAATGTAAAGGGGGATATCGAGTTCAGTAGAGGCTTTCATCACCCCCTCCTTTAAAAAATAATAATAATAATAATAATAATAATAATAATTAGTTTTTGTTTGAGAAATGCCCAAACTTCCTGTTCTGAAAAATGAAGAAGCAAACCAGCCGGTGGCAGAATGGCAGAAACTGTGGACTTTCAATTAAACTTTCCAATTGTTAGGAGATGGTGGTTCAATGAGAACACTGACATCACAGTTCCACAACCCAAAGCAAGCTTGTGCAAAGCAGGTTTCCAGTGCAGCAGAAGTCCTGATGAAAAGAACACTGAATGGAATAAAGATGTTTATAATCTAAGGTATTCTATGTGAATTAAGGAATTCCCTAGACCCTACCCCAGTGTAGACACTCCTGTGATTAAATCCTTTAGAAATTAACTTGATAGCGTGTAAGCTGACTACCGTGTCCACAGCCACCAAACAATGACCGTGAGCCACAATATGGCCCTGTATAACTATTCATTGCATTACCATTACTGTTAGTAAGAATATGGCACTGCAAATAACAAGATCTAGGCCTTTATATATGTTATGAATGGTGCTATTGTGGTATTTTTGTTTTGTTTTGTTTTGTTTATCATTTTATTTGTGAGCACTTTGAATCTAAAGAAATGTTTAAAGCAGCTCAAAAGCAGCAAGAAAGCTTGAGTGTTTTGTAAAAAGAGAAAGGAGGAAAAAAATGCCTACCTTCCCAACTGCAATTTTATTTCCATGAAATTTCAGTCAGAATGAACTTCTATATCATGACTGTAAATTTACAGTTAATAATAGCAGGGAGAGTTTCAGGCAGAAACCAAAATTAGGTGCCCAGTCCCTGCAGCTCCAGGTTCCCCCCAGTCATACCATTATCTCCACTCTTTTTCCTACAGAGCAGGCAAGCTTTGCAGCAATAAGTGGCTGTAGCCAGCATGCAGGTCCTCCAAAACCATAGCCTGTCCTGCCTACTTGCCTAGGGGCATATTAAAATGGATAAAATATCCTGAAAAAATATTTCCTGAAGTGGGAGGGATAGCAACCCACCTTATTTCATCATCATCATAGTATCATAGTATCGTGCGAGTTGGAAGGGACCTTAGAGATCATCGAGTCCAACTCCTGGGATTCGAGCCCTCTAGTGTAGCAGAGCGGCAGTTTTACCCCTTGCGCCACAGGGGGGGATTCGAACCCGGGCCCTCTGGTGTTGCAAGCGGCGGTTCTAACACCGTGCACCACGGGGGGCACACAAATCTTTAACAAATCTTGATTTTGTTCCAGGACTCATTCTAACAGCTGTGGCAGAAAACTATCAATAATGTTTGCTTTGCAGAAAAGCAGGGCTACTTTCATCATTCAAAGAGGCAGGGCTCAAGATACAAGTGCTTCTGCTGTCAACATTTACCATTATATTAACAGAAAGGGATGGGCAATGGCACTGGAATGATCTGTAAGAAACCCGGAGCACTATGAGGTACAGGAAGAGGAAAAGGCACACTGTGCAGCAACCATGTGCAAGGACTAGAAGGGGCATGCTTCCTGATGCTGGGATCTGGGGGCTGCTGCTCTGCTCCAGCACCTGAGCTCATATGTACGTTTTCCAGCAAGGTCAAACTGTGACAATAGGGAGAAATAATTCATCTCAAAGTGAGACTAATCCTCCACACTATGGGGCCTTTTTTATCTGACAGGTTTACTTGCATCGTTTGTTATTCTCAAGGATTCTGCTCCAGGATCCTATCTTTCATCTTTACATGAATTGTAGGCTTAGTTTTTGAATTGTTGTGGTTCCATCCATTTTATTTCAGTCATTCTGTCATGCACCTGTGTGGAGCTTCAGATTTTGGGTTCTCTTTCTGCTGCCTTTACTACCAACCAAGAGGGACTACTCCAGCAGTGAGAGCAGCCAAGGAACAGAACTGACCCATGGAGAGTTCTAACTGAGCACTTTGGAGATGCCAAAGTAGATTTTAATTGCAAACGTGTTTTGTAATTAGGAATCTTTCAAAACATGTTGATGATCTAGGATAACTCTTACTGAATGCCTGTACAGCTCATCTTCTTACAAACATTGTGTTGCTCCTCCTATGACAGCACTTGTTTCCCTTTCAAACCCATTTTTCCCTCCTTCCCCTCTCCCATCAGCAGCCTGTCATGTACCCCTGACATTCCCCCTTGCATGCAGAGTGGCTCAGAATCTCGGTCCTGTGTCTCATAGCAACTTCTTCAGGCAGGATTGGGGTGGTGGTACTAAAATACACTGTACAGCCACAGACACTTTCAAAGGAAATCTAATAATTAATGTAATATTTCTCTGCTTCCAGGAAAGGACTATGCAAAAAATACCACATTAGTGACAAATAAATAAACCAATTGAACTGATATGATGAATTCAGTCCTTCCTGTAACTCATCAGTGTCTCTCTGGG
This sequence comes from Excalfactoria chinensis, assembly GCF_039878825.1. Lineage (NCBI taxonomy): Eukaryota > Metazoa > Chordata > Aves > Galliformes > Phasianidae > Excalfactoria > Excalfactoria chinensis. The sequence continues at coordinate 52,041,261 of NC_092825.1, read as the reverse complement.
CTCTTCCAGAGCCAACAGGCTTCTATCAGGGTATTTTATTGGCCTTAAATGATTAAATGTTGTACTATTCCTTGTGTTGATGCGCACTGTGAGATCATTAAAAAAAGGTAACTTGATGTCAGGTTCTTTATTACTGCTGTTGTAGAATGTGTTAATGTGAACAAAGAAACCAAAAGACATTCTTCTTGCCTTTTATTTAAGTCCTGGCTGTCTAACTCCCAGCAATACCTCTGATGGTACCAATTTGTGTTGTCTGATTCTACAAACAAGAAAACAATGCCTCAAAAATGTAAAATAGAATGGATTCTCTAGAAATATCAGTGACAATACTATAAAGTCCACTAAAAACAGTTAACTTTATAGCAGACATCCCAAATAGAAAACCCAGTCACACCAGTAGAACTTGATACAGCGTCTGTTTCTTTCTTTCTTTATCCATCATGCATGTACAGCTGTTGATGAATCTCACCATGTATAATTCAGGTCAATATGATGGATACTAATTAAAAACATCTGTTCAATCCTGTTGTACAGATCTCAACAGCCAAAAGTCATCTCAGGAGCTGAGAATATGATCTCTCATGAGTACAGTTTCCCTGCGATCTCAGATCTGCTCTCCTATGAATATCTAGTCTCATTTTTTCAGATACATGGGCTCTTCCACTTATTTAGGCATTTTGAAAGAGGCAGTTTCTTAAGGTCAGAAGTGTAACTTCTTTGCTCAAACTGAAGCCAGTGCTTTGTCTGGCCAAAGGCACCAGGGCAATTTCTGCATAGCTGTCTTGCTGGATCTGTAGCATCTAAGACACTAAAATATTTGGGATGAAAATGCTACTCCTTGTGCAATGACCAGGCCCAGCTAGCAGATATCAAACGGTCTCCACAGGAAGAATGAAACTCCTCACTAATCTCATGGGCAGCCTCTTCAATGGCCTTTGTGATTACTGATGCATAAAGTCATATCACATAGAAGATTGTTACAGGGGCATTTTGCTTTCCCAAGTAAAGCTCTCCACCTCAGTTACTTACTTCAGCAGTACCTGAAGCCATGCATTCCCTGCATTGATTTATAAGTCACTGCCTTTCCTAGGATGCTGAAGCCCACCTCACAGGAAGAATGCATCAAGAAGAAAGACTTGCAGTAGCTACTGAGACACAGGCAGGGAGATCAACATTCTGAGCACAAGAAAATAAAAAAACACCAAGCATCATTAAATGTGTGAAGATATTCCAATGGCAAGCTAAATGTATGATTTTGGAACCATGGACATCATCATGTTGGACACTGTTTCCCCTTGGAACTCCACAGACCTCCCAGCCTCACATGCAAGACATAAAGGTAGAGATTCTTTATGATGCAGTTGTGTTGGGCCTTTAAACCATTAAAGAAGCTGAATATAAACATTAAAGAAAACCTGAAAGAAATATTTCAGGGCAGTAACATAGTTATTTCTCCTGTGATAGCACTGTCTGAATTTTTATACATATATACAAATGGAGAATATACATATTTCCCAAGTAAATGTAAAGCTTCAGTAAAACATGCACCCCAAAACCAGACTCTCTTCCATTGAACAGAGGTCTCACAGTGTTCCTGCATATGTTGAAAAGACCCAGTGACAGCTGGCGAGGTCATTGTAAATGAGGGAAAAAGAGAGTCTTGTCTCCATTACCAAATGGCAGCCACTAATCACTGTCACATCATGATGTGGTTCTGAACTGTCCACAGGTTTATTGTGGCCATTAACCTATTCAAATATTCTACTTGAGGAGAAAAAAGTCTGGGGCCCAGTCTGGATCCCTGAGTCTTCTGTAGTCCTTTCAACTGCTACAAAGTCACCTTAAAACATTACCAAATCAGACAACATCCATGCAAAACAAATACAGTGAGACAAACTAGAGCTTGAATATATGGTATATCACTGTCTGCATCCTTCATGCTTGATCTTTTACCCTGTAAGATATGGAAAATATTTTTTTGCAGCTTCCACTGAAAATCAATCCCTCTAGTATTTACTGGGCAGTAAGGGGAGCTCAGCAGGGAGCAATGAAGGCTTTGCAGCCTCACACATCGCTTCACCCCATGGCAGCTTGTTCATGCCACCAGGCTTTCAGATTGATGGTACTTTATGGCCACCTTGCTATAATGCAAATAGCTGCATTGGAGCAGAGAAAGGCAAACAGACTGCAGGAAGGAGGCAGAGGAATTGCCTCTTTCCTCTTAACTTAAAGTTAATGCTCTTTGTCAAGTATTTCCGTTATTTTAACAACAGGGGGTTGACCCCCCCACTGATTTTCTTATGGCGTCAACACTGTTGAGAATGATGCATAAGCAGTAAGTAGCCTTTCTCTCTAGACTTCACAGAACATTTTAGGTGAGTTTCATGAATTCAAGCAAGTGTTAACGTAGAGAGAGTCATCTGTTCTTGGGGCTTGAGGAGGGGAGGAGGGGTGAATCTGGTCTTGTGGGTTTTTTGCCTGAAAGAAATGAACCGTACAAATGTGAGACAAAACAATATTACATCGGGCATATGTCCGCAACACATGAGCCTGACATTCTCCAAGCAGTGCATGAAGCCACTGCCATACCTAGAAAGAAATTGTATCTAGTAACCAGGTAGAAGGATATCCTGTCAGTGAACTTTACGCAAACCTTTGTATGCAGAAAGGTTCCTTACACTATATAAACAGGGCTCTGCAATGGTCAGACACAGTGGGAAGTTCATTCATTTTTGCAATTCATGGCAAAACCCAGTTTATCCTCAAGGATAACATAAGAAAGGAGGGAGGCTAAGACATAAAGCCATATTTCAGAAGACTTAAAATTGCCATAGTCAGGGCAGTCTGTGTGATCTTTGGAAATAACACAAGGTTTGACCGATGACACAGCTGCGGTTATACCCCAGTGAGCTGTGAGCACCCAGCTTGGGTACTGCAAGGGGGGCAGGAGGGACAGCTTGGAAGTGTTTTTTTTTACCTTCCCCCGAAGTCTGTTCTACCAAGGCAATACTAACATTACATAAGCTGCCTAATGTACAACCAGGCGGTACATGTTCATATGATTTTCACAGGAGCCATCATCTCTTGGAGACTCACCAGTACCATCTACCCAAGGAACCAAATGTGAGCATCTCAATTTGCCCTCCCACTGCTGAAGATGCAGTGTTCCTGAATCAAAACCTCAGATACCCATTTGAACTGTCTAAAACTATATTTGTAGTGCACCTTCTACTGGCTAATAAGGGAAAAAAGTACTACTTCAGGTATCTATCTTGCTTATAACCACTTTAAAAGCTGGATGTCATTGGTTTTAAGGCATCTCATTCTGCGAATATGTGATTTCAATTGAACTTCCTAGGTCACACTGATAAAGATCTTTTGTCATAACTAAAATAGTTATCTAATGGACAACTTCATCTTTTTGCACTCTTCTTAAATCAATATCACAAAAAAGCACTCAGCATAGAAGAAACTGACAGAAAAATATCAGTGAAAATCTGAACAATACTCTTTTCTTCTGAGCTGAGAAGTCAGTAAAATAGTTAAAAACAATTTAACAGAACCCACACTCATGTGCATGGTGTGCAGGGGACTGAGGATACTTAATGCATCTGCCACTCTATAGCTGCATTTTATTTAATGCTCTGGAAGTACAAATGCTTCCCCACTAGTGAAACCACATAGTTTCTAAACGCTGTCTTCCATTGAGAGGACAATTGTTTTCTATAGAGATGAGAAACAAATACCCATGACCCACGTCACCTTGCCTCAGCAGGCTTTTGCTGCAGCTTCCTCTGTGCAAATACAACAAAGTCTGGCAGCAGTCAATCCTGCCAGCCCACACTGAGCCACCACAGAGTGCATAACTATTTACGCTTCCTATTAATCTGTCAGTGTTCTAGTCAAACATGTAAAACAATATGGTGCGTGCATATCTGGACTAGTCATTGCTAAGTTACTGAGGAGCAACATGAATGACTGGAAAACCATGCAACAAACTATAACACTAGATTTTTAAGGTATGGAATATTGGAGTTTTCAATTGTCAGTGCAAAGGAAGCAGCCATGGTGCTCGTAGCATGGTGACAATAATGTGAAAGATAAAATGTAGACCCAGTCTGCCTCTTTCATTGTACAATAAATGGTTGTTGTTTGTTTTGCTCACATGAAGATTTAATCCCTGCTCTTTCATAGGCCCCCTGCTCTGTGCAGTGAGGAAACAATTAGGAAACTTGGGATCCTTCAGTTTGCTCCATGCAACCAGACCACTGTCACCATGCAGAAATCAATGACCGCAGTTACCACGGATGTGGCAGAGCTTTATTTCAAAACTGAAATATTGTTATCTTACAAACACTGACAAACAAACCTGGATGAATCCAAAAGTCACACAGTAGATAACTCTATCGTGTCTGCTTCAGTCCTCCTTATTCAGATAAATTCAGCTTGATCACAGCAGTTCTTGCCCAGGAAAGTATCTTTAAGACTAAATCAGCACATGCTGTAGGACTGCTGAGTCAAGCACACTGCTTGCCTTTCTCAGAGCAATAATCTTATTTGATGATGATACAAGGCTCTCCAGTGCTAAAAATTCACATTGCCTTGCTATCTTTTTAACTTGTTTCCTTGTCATGAGCAAAAGGAAGAGTATGTGTAAAAGAAAGCAGAAATAGAGGATATACGTCAAAGGGTAGGTCTGAGTGTCAGGAAGAATTTATCTCAATCAGAATTGTCCTTCCTCAGTCAGCAAAGTCCCTGGAGCCAATGAGAGCTGCAAAAAAATATATTACAATGGACATCATCCTAAATTAAATGACAAAGTACAAACAGTATTATTTAAGCAATTTAAATAAAAATTGAAAATAAAATTAAAATTTCTCGAGCACAAAGCAAAGCAAAGTTCAGCATCAGAATTACTAGAAGACTGTTCAGCTGATCTACACATGTATAGATATATACATACATAAGAATACACAGGTGAATGTATGTGAAATTACACTAAGGAACTGATAACAAAGGCAAATTAAGGCTTCACTTCTGCAACTGTTTCCATGTGCAGCTTTAGACTTCTAACAAGTCCCATTGACTTCAGTAATGTTATTTATGTATGAAAGTATGCAGATGGATGCCCCTGAAAGGTCTGGCCTTAAGATCTCACACATGATTGTATTAACAGAACTGCACAAAGAATTCCCGGATCAGGCTGCAAACTAGTAATTTACAAAGTGATAAATTGTATTAATTAATCATGTTGTAATTATCCTAGCCAACATCCATTTGAATTTGAAGTTCACTGTCTGATCTACTTCAAGCTGACCAAAATAGGCCACAGTAGACATCTCTTTGCACTTCTGAAAGATGAGTGGCCCAGGGATGTCCAAAAAAGTGCTTGGAGCTGATCCAAAGGCAAAGAAAATATGTTAATCTCTGCCTGTGCTCAAGCAACACCTCGCAAAGCACACAGAAAGCAGATCCATCCCACATGATCAAGCTATCAGTCTCAAGGGCATTCAGGCGAAATATCACTCTTTTAGTAGTGCTCTGATGGTTCTGCTAAACTTATTTTACTTCATTATCACAAAGGACAGGTAAGAACAGCAGCATTTCAAGAATCATCGAACCATGGTTTCATTGGTAATGTAGATTTGGTGCTAAAGACCCTGATATGGCATTGCTATTTCTTCAGACTTATGAGAAATAGCCATTTATTCACAACCCTGTTCTGGCAAAATCCACCAATACTGGGGACAGCTGTACTTCCCCCTCCCCAACTGATGCTGCATGCTAAAGTTTTTGAGCAATAATGTTATAACTTGTGCCCCCGTGCGCACACAGTCACAATCAGGTTTTTGAATGAAAAGTCCTAGAGCTTATACAAACCAATATATTTTGGCTGTACCTTAGCATTTCATTCAAAGTAATTAACAGTGATGCCATTTCTGAGAAAAGCATGTCTAATTTAGCACTTGCAATGGGAGAGGAAGGCATTTGTTTATATTTGATTTGAGACTCACAGAAAAGCATCCCCAGATCTTGTTGTCAGAGTCTGACGTGCAACTTTTGTTTCTGAGCATCCTCCAGACCTAAATGCCTGACACTTAACAGGGACAGTCAGACTTGCTGAAAGGACTGAAAATTCACAGGATCGATGTAGCATGGCCTTGCTCAGCAATTCCACTGAAGTATTATATGAACCAAAGCCCACTGAAAACAAGTCTGAACTGCAGGCTTAAGAGGGCAAGCCAGATCCCACAAGGTCTGATAGCAACAGTAAGTTTCCAGCACTCTATCTTCTCCCTCTGCTGAAACTCTCATGCAAGTTTCTCCAGAATGCTTATAGAAAAAAATCTGACATACCTTAGAAGAAAAATAAAGAATAAAGGTTCCTTTCCAGTAAAATACATTCAAATCCATTAGAGAACAGAGAGGAAGATTTCATTTATTGTTAACTGTTAAGAACAAAAAACATCATATTGTATGAATTCCTCGTTAATCGCAATGTTTCCAACTCAATCCTATCTGTAGTCATCTGGAAGAGACTTAGGCCTCAACACAGTAATGTTAAACCACTGAGTGTTTGTTTACTTTGTGGACGCCTCAGAAATAATCCACAGACCACAAAAGAAGAAACACCAATATTATGTTACTGTTTCAAGTGACCTAAAGACCTGCTTTCCTTATTTATTGTGTATGTACCTTATCCACAGCACACCAATGGGCAGTAGAAATCTCACAGAGCAACTTGCAGCTGGTGAAGCAAAGAAGCATTTTTATAACATCTCTTAATTATATGAGGGCTGCTCTGAAAGTATTATCTCCTATTTTGTGATGTTGGCCCACGACTTCAGAGGCAGATGTATGGCAGCAGAGGCTGAACCTTCCCAACAATAGGTATTAAATAAGCCGAGATCTCAGGAGCTGGTACCCTTGGGCTAGGTGATATAAACCAGCCTACTCCTCTTCATTGCTTTACAGGGATGGGGTGTGGAGGCTGCTTCAGAGACACAGTTCAGGAGGAATAATAGAATCTTAGCTTCTACCACATCGCCTCAGAACAGCACTGATATCCTCCCAGATTACTAGGCTGAACTTTCCATTTCTCTTTTCATCTCATTTCTTTCCCTCTCCCTCAAGCTCAGCATCCTCTAAATGCTGGCATTCGTATTCAGTAATATTTCTGAGGGTTTTCTAAGTTCCATAGTCTCAGATGAGTTAAAAAAAATAAACACAAAAAACCCACTATTGTGCGCAATTGTGACATACAGTGTAACTCAAAAACAATGTCTCGCCCCTCTATTTATATATATTTCTTGTGTGTCCCCTTTATAGCTCCCTCTTTGCAAACCACAGGTGTTTGCAGGCATAATGCCCCCGATGCTGTAAAAAAGAGTTTATTGTGAGGAGCCTTTTCTTTGCCACTTGTCCTAAACCTGTTCGCAAAGTGCTACATGCGTTCTACCGATCACCATAAAAATCAAGGAACAAGAAGTCCTCTGTAAGCCTGCCCAGCAGCGCCACTATGACATTGGTTGCGACAGCTTTGTGACCCTGCATTGTTTTCCATTCATTCACAAGCCTTTTTTTCTCTACTTTCCTTCTTTTTTTCAACTCTCTCAGGAAAAAAAAAAAAAAAAGGGGGGGGTGGGGGGAGGGGTGAAGCCTTTATAGGCATTTTTATCTACTGTAAAAAAAAAAAAAAGAAAAAAAAGAAAAGAAAAAGAAAAAAAAGTATGTCTGCTGGAGTAATACATTAAAAAAAAAACCTACAGTGTGACAGCTACTTTAGAGAACACTGCGCAGAGTTACAGTAGTTATAGTTTCAAAAACCACCTGCAAACAAGTGCAGATACCATAGCAAACCGCCCTTACAATTTCTTTATTTCTTTTTTCTTTTTCCTCACATGCTACCTCGTTTTCTTTTTTTTTTTTTTTTTTAAGTTCCCTCTTACCATTCTAAACTCAAAGTTGCCAATGAATTTATGTGACAGCTATGAAGCTAGTATTAAAATTGTGAATAGTGGCTGACAGTGCTCATGCCCCCAGTGTTAGCATCCTCGCACAGCTGTGAATGCAGGGCTGAGCCTGCTGAGTGGGGCGAGCAAGGGGGGGCAGGCAGGCTGATGGCTGGGGTTTTCTCTTATTTATCTGTACACAAGCATCTGATGGAATGGGGAGGGGAAGGGAGTGGGGGGGCTGAGAAGGAGAGGAAAACAGTACGTGATAGAAACAGTGAAATGGAAATAGTAGAATAAAAACACCAGCGCTCCTTGTGCATTTGTTAGTGCATGATTAGGGAAAGGGGGAGAGAGATGAGCAAAGGGACAGTTTTTCACATTTGGAGAAGAGAGTGTAAACTGGGAGGGAATTTGAGAGAAGAAAGCCTCTGCTTTTGATTTCACTTAAACTTGTGTTTGAGAAGACTACGGGTGTTCTGGCCAAAGGATGGTAGAAGAGAGGACAGGCATCCAAGGAAACAGTCAGAGGGGGCCCTGTAGCTGTCCCCTCAGGACTGGTGGGAATAAATTTGTCCTTTCCTCAGCCTGTTTCCTTACATGCATATACACAAGCAAGGTTGAGGGGCAGGACAAAGAGGAACCAAGGTGCTCAGTAAGCTGAGGAAGGCTGCCATGTCTTGGATGGGTCTAGCTGGGAGCTGAAGTGGGCTCCGCATCTCCTCAGTCCTTGTGCTGAGGGAGAGGGCAAGATGGAGGCCCAGGGAGCAGTGCTAAGGGGTCTTGAGGGCAGGGTAGAATGGGAGGTGGATGCCCCTAAAGAAGGCAAATCATCGGCACTCTTTGACTCTTACTGCAGGCTGAGGCCTTCTCACCGAGCTGCAGCTCATGGGCAGGTTGAGACAGGCTGCAATGGCGGCAGGGAAAGCGGGGAGGGGAGAGGGGGATGTTATTAACAGCAAAACCTCAAGACTGAAGTTGAAGCTGAAGAAGAGAAAAGGAGCAATATGATCAATATGGTTTCATTGTCGAGCCCCGCTTACCTCGGCGGGAGACCATCTGCTCCCTGTCAATGCATCACCTGCTTGTCTGGGCTGTTGGCTGGGCAACGCGCAGGCGGGGAGATTATGGGGGGCCGGGGGCCCGCCCGGGGGTTGTCCCAGTGCTGCCGGGCAGGGGGAGGTTGGCCGGTCTGGGTGGGAGGCCAGGCGCTCCTCGGGGCATGGCAGCTTCCAGCGGAGGGGCAGAGGAGGGCAGAAAACCACCAGGGTGCTTTGAGACAGCACAGTGGTTTTGGGAAGGAGCTTCCTGCTCCTGGAAGTCAGCATTTTGCTGCACGCGCTGGATTTAGGGATGCATGAATGAGCCTGCCACAATAGCTGCTCAGGGAAGAAAGGGCAGCAGAGGGGTCCCCGCAAAGCCAGACACGTCACCGTCAGAGCCACCAAAGGAAAGCAAGGCACGGTGCTCACACATCCCCCCAGAAGGAAAGTTCAGTGCAGAGGAATACATTGAAAGAGTGCAAGAATATTGCTAAGTAATGCTAATGCTGCCACAAAATCACTGCATTTCCATAGGCTGAATGCAAGGCCTCCCACTATGCAACAGCATCAGCTGCACCAGCCCTGGTTTGATTTTGGGATAATTTTGAATGTATTTAACATTTTAAGTGCCTGCTCCTGCACTCTTCTGTGCAACATAACTTCACTGATTTGAGAGGAGATCCTGTTTCTGTACAGAGTTTTATATACTTATCTTTGTGTATGTTTGCATACATGTACATGGTGTCACGAACGGCAACCTCCCAAAATACCTTGCAGCTGCCTTTTCCCACAGTCCAGTTCCTCTACCAGGATATGTTCTCTTGTTTTACAGCTGTGGTTGAGCCATCCCAATTGTTCAGAGTAATAGTGCTAGGGCATCTGATTATAATGCCTTTGAAGCATATTCTCCCAAAAGTGAGCTGAGGTCATAGAATGGTTTGGGTTGGAAAGGACCTTTAAGAACATGTAGTTCCAACCCCTAAGCTATAGGCAGGGACACCTCCCTGTAGATCAGCTTACTCAAAGCCCCATCCAGCCTGGCACTGAATGCTCAATTGGTAAATCTTGTTGGTCCACTGAGTTTCTCATTAGCAAGGCTGTTGATTTTTTCTAACTCCAAATAAAAGACCCAGGCAAGGAGAAGGAGATGCATAAACAGGAGTATATGAGAAGCTGAGTTAGATTTCGACTCTTAAAAAGAACTTTCCTCCTTAGACATCACTCATCAAGGAGAAAATTCTTTGGATGAAAAGCTATCAGCTCCATTCAATACAAACAACTGTATTTGGGTATTGTTATGCATTGCAAAGCTATAACTAAGCAGAGCCAGGCAACTATTTCCAGTTTTAGAAACATCTCCTGCCAGTGCAGTCAAGGGGCATAAGCACAGAGAGGCTCTGAGGTCACAGATGACAGTAAATCTCCTTCTTCCACAGTTTCAGTGACCACAAGTCAACAGGGTAGTGCTTAACTTAACCTTCTAAGGCAAAGTTACACCTACCTACCTAACTCTTAAGATGCTACCTATATTTTCACTGAAAATGGCTACTTAGTGTATCTAACAATATAGTTAGGTACTGTTGCCCCTTAATGAAGTTTGTTTAAGCATTGCAGAATTTTTTTCCAAGCAATTAAATCAAATCATGAAGACATACAACATATCAAGATGGGAAGAGGTGTTTTCTTGTTAGTTTGAAATCACTGTTGAAGTAATTTTTCATGTAATGCCACACTTGCATTTCAGAAATGTTAATGGAGTTTTCTATTGATATGCTGAACACAACAGTAAATACACGCTTTTAAGTAAGTGTCACTGCTAATTGTCCTCACTGCTTGCATGAATCAATATGAACAAAGCAGACTCTTAAAATGAAAGTTCTGTTACCCAGAATATTATTCCTTTATTATTTAACTTACAGAATAGAGCTGTCCCCTCAGGAGGAACACAGAATATTTACATTGTGGGTTTACCTTGTATTTTAAACATATATTTCCAAGCCAACAGAAGGATTCTGCATCAATTATAAGGTAAATGTGTAAGGAATCGCAAGAATCACTTCTAGGAAATCTGAAATCAATAGGCAGGCAACTAATATGGAGAAACAAAGATAAAGCACATATCTCATGGCAGTGTTTAAAGTGCAGCTTCTGCTACCTTCTCTAACAACTTGTCCAGGAAAGTAGCTTATATCTCTACTTTGTTTCCCTGTTGTTTTTTTTCCTGAAAGAACACTTCAGTGAACTCATCACTTGCAATTCAGACTGAAAATCATTGGGAATGAAAGCTAAAGAACTGTCCTGGTTTACATAAAGAAACTGTTTCTATTATTTCTGCGCTCCCTTAGGCATAGACACCCAAAGGCATTTAGAAGACTACGTCCACTAAGACAAGAGATACTGAACACATCTCCCAGCCTAAACCTTGGGTATCCAAATAACCAGACCTATCTTTCACAAGGGAAGCAGTTAACATTTCTGTTCATTTGAGAATATAACCCATTCAGGTCAGTGAATATTTTAACAAAGTACGCTGTTTGCTAGAGTTCCTTAGCCATTTTTTGTTACATAGACTATGTTGATACAGTGCATTTGAATGTACACAAGAATCTATTTTAGCTAACCATAACATCCCGAGGAAAAGCAGCATTGTATAAAAAGGAATATGGCATGCACTTGATAACATAAATGCTTATTAATGGATTAATTTATGAAAGCAGATCTGCCAGTGATGAGATGTTTTGTCAAAGCAATGAGAGACCTGCTGAGGTAGCAGGACTGGACAGTCTGAAAGTATTTGAACCAATCATGAAAAAACATTGTGCAGGAGACTGAACTGGGAATGTCCTATTATCCGTCTTCCCATCAGAGGAGGTGTACAAGTGATGAACTTTCTTGCATGGATAAAGCCAATTTTTTTTACCACTATGGGCACTCTATTCAGAGAATTTCTGTGTAATATTGATTTTCATCTCTGCAGATGACTCCTCCAAAATCCTCTGGACATCCACAGGTAAAACTGTGTCATTATTCTCACCTTCTTTTGTTTAAAAGCTGTGAACTGGGGGAACATTGCTTCTCCCACTGTTAGTGAAGACCAGGTTCACAAGCTCCTGAGGAGCCTGAACACCCATAAAAGTCTGTGAGTCCCAATGAGATGCATGCCAGAGTCCTGAGGGAACTGGCTGATGTAGTTGTCAAGCTACACTTAATATTTGAAAGTCATGGTGACTAGGTGAAGTTCCTGGTGACTGGAGAAAGGGCAGTATTTATATCTGATGGATGGACTGTTCAGTGGGCAAGGAAGTGGTGGTGAGATCATACCCAGATAGTGATGGTCAATGGCTCAGTGTCCAGATGGAGACTGGTGACAAGTGGTATGCCTCAAAAGTCAGTACTGGGACCTGTGTTCTTTAGTATCTTCATCAGTGACATTGACAGGGGGATCAAGTACACCCTCAGCAAGTTTTGGATGACACCAAGCTCTGTGGTGCAGTCAACATGGCCAATGAACAAGATGCCATTCAGTGAGATCTAGATAGGCCTGAGCAGTGGTCCCAAGTGAACTTCATGAGGTTCACTAAATTCAACTACAAGGTCTTGCACCCAATCTGTGGCAATCCCTGCTATCAGTACAATCTGGGAGATGTAAGGATGGAGCACAGTTTTGCCAAAAAGGATTTGGAGGTACTGGAGTATGTTGAGATGGACATGAGATATCAATATGCCTTCACAGATCAGAAAGCCAACCATATCCCATGCTGCATCAAAAGAAATGTGGCCAGCACAGTGAGGGAGGTGATCCTGCACCTCTGCTCTGCATTAGTGAGACCTCACCTGGAGTACTGCGTCTAGATGTCGATTCCTCAGTAAATGAGAGACACGGGCCTGTTGGAGTACATCCAGAGGAGGACAACAAAAATGATCCAAGGGATGAAACACTTCCCTTACAAGGACAGGTTGAATAAGTTGGGGCTATATAACCTGGAGAAAAGAAGGCTCCAGGGAGACCTGAGAGCAGCCATTCAGTATTTAAAAGGAGGCTGTAAGAAAGAAAAGTACAGACTCTTATCAGGGTTATAGGGATAGGACAAGGAGAAATGGTTTCAAATTAAAACAGAGAAGATTTAGACTGAATATAGGGAAGAATTTTTTTTACAGTAAGGGTGATGAAGCACTGGAACAGGTTGCCCAGTAAGGTGGTGGAATCCCCATCCTTGAAGACATTAAAGGTAAGGCTGGAGGGGCTTAGAGCACCCTGATCTAGCTGTAGATGTTGCTGTTCATTGCAGGGCAGTTGGACTGGGTTACTTTTAAAGGTCCCTTCCAACTCAAACAATTCTATGATTCTATGATTGCTCCTATCTCATTTAAGGAAAATTATGTTAGACAAATAATGTTTAAATACTTATGTAAATTATCCTTGAGATGAAAAACTATAGAGCCCAGACAACTGATACAGAAAGAAAAATGGCCTTCAAAATAGTATTTCTGTGACTGTGGGTCAAACTGGAGATGCAGGCAGCTTTCTGCAAGGTAAAAACACAACTGAAGGGTATGTACTGCTTTTACCAATGACGTGTGCAAACTTAATTGCAGATGTGCCTGCATTTCAAAGTGAGAATTAGATTTGTGTCATGACTTAGTAGCTAGAAAACAACAGATTTCAAACATAAAGTCATTCTGCATTCAGAACTACAGTTTCAAAAGAGCAAATATGCTTCCTTGTGCAGATAAGACGTTAACAATAACCATCAGGCACTACAATAATGAGAAGAGGAGAGAAGCTCACACATTAGCCAGGAGGTTAGCTCTGGAGAAAAGAGAAAATTAAGTTTTCTGGAATGCAAATCTACAGCTCTGTCCTATGCAAACCACTTTATTTCACCTAAGCTTGGAAAATGAGATTCAAAATCCTGCTAAAAGCAAGTCCTGCTTCCAGATGAAGAGGCCAAGCAGGCACTGAGGAGCTCCTAAATGCTGCATGGCAGAGAACGTCTGCTCCCAAAGATGTGAGTTGGCATGTAAGGTCTGTAATGGTGTCTTTCTTATGTTCAGAAAAAATGTCATGTATTCCAGTTTGTGCACGTTGCTGCTTGTCCTGTCAACAGGATCAACAGGACATCCTCCTGATAGCACTAGTTATCAAACAGGAACTTTCCCATACTTCCTCTAGGAATGTATAGATTTGCTCATCCATATTTATCAGGAGTTTTACTAAACTAAATTAGGGGCTCATTTAACACCAAGTCTCCCTTGGGTACTATTATCTCTGAAGAAAAAAGGACAACTTCCGTTGCAAACAATCATAGAATCGTAGAATCACAAGGTTGGAAAGGACCTATAAGATCATCTAGTCCAACCATCCTCCTTTTACCATACCTACAGAAAAACTCCTAGACCATATCTCCTAGCTCCTTATCCAGATTCTTCTTGAACACTGCCAGTGATGGCGACTCCACCACCTCCCTGGGCAGGCTATTCGAGTGCCTGACCACTCTCTGAGAAAAAAAGTTCCTTCTCATTCTTCTTAATTCCTTCTTCCTTCTTAAACAAGTTTATAATGCAACAATTGAAGTCAACGTACCTTAAAAAAGGGAAACACAAACAAAAAAGGGAAACAGATACGGGTAACATCAGTAAGGTAGCCTAGTTGTCCAGGCCAGCTGCATATAGACTGTCATGCACGTGAATTATTTTAATAATCATTTGCTCTCAGCTAAGATTTCAATAAAGAAAAGCAGGGGGAGACCTAGGGAGGGGGAAACAAAAGAAGCAATAAGCTGCAGAAGAGGAAGGATAGCTGGGGACACAAAAGCCATTTGTCACAATCAGCATCACTGAATAAAATGAAGGGGACATAAAGTTTTAAACAAGCCATCAAACAGAAATGTTTTAGGGAACACAGTGAAAATAAGAGGAAAGCTGCAGAAATAACACAAAGATGATGGTGATATTCTCAATGAAATCAAAAGGAAGACCTGGGCAGGTAAACAGGACAGGGCAGGCTTCACTTCCAACTCAAACAATTCTATGATACGATGATAAATATATCTTAACTCTGACATTTTTATGAGAACAGGTGAGCTCAATTCATTACCAGTTTTCGTTTTTAGTGGGTGCATATGCATGAATGGCTAGGGTGTGCGGTGCCAAAGCTTTGAGTTGTTAAGAAAAATAACAGTAATGTAAAAGTCAGAGTGCTGCTATGGATGCATTAATGTCTTCTATCTTTTCATGAGAGAAAAGAGGTAGTGATGGGGCCCTGCCAACCTGCAATGCCTGCAAAAGTTATCTCTAGAGATGTAGGTGCAGAGCTGATGTAAGTATATTGTTTATGTCTTATGTCCTATTTCAAAAAACAAGTGAAGCATTCAACAAATGTAAATTTCAGTAATTTTCCTGTGATTTTGTAGCCTACATTTATAATATGCTTTAAAAATTTCATCCACTGGAGGGAAACAAGAGCCGAAGGTACTGTGAATGCCGTGGATGTGAGAAGAGGATGAGGTCTCCTTCCTGTTAAGCAAGCATTAACAACCACCCACCTTCTATCTCACAGAGCAGTGTAAATGCAGGTGAGCACATAGGTGAAATTACAACTAGACCGCCTAGATTTTGAGGCAACTTCTGAAAAGATGGAAGGACTTTTGTGGAGGAAGATGGAATTTCTTTTTTGAATTCCCTCAAATCACAGTGCTTCAGTGAAGAGCTTGTCGCAGCCAAGAGAAAGGGCTGTCAGGCATTGCACCAGGCACCCAGCTTCAGCAGAATGATGCTTCTTTCACTGCAGGAAAAGAACAAAATGGGATAGTAGATGACCACTCATCATTACCATAAGGGTGTTGGTTTTTTTCCCCCTTTATGACACATTTTGTTAAAAGCTGATTCTGGACAGCTAAATACAAGTTATTACTGCTGTCTATTAGGATTGCTTTTGTTTTTATGTTTTCCTCTTCTTGTGGTCACTGACTCAATAATAGTGCTGAAGATTAAATAACTTTCATTTTCAATCCCCTAATAAATGATTTTATTTAAAAACAAGCTTTCCATTACATTCATCAATATCAGTCGGAAGAATAACTATAACCTCTTCAGGAAAGGTAAACAAAAATGGAAAAAATGACTCCAGGCAGCTCATCTTTCACAAATCCAAGTCAATTAATGTATTTGCATTTGCAGGATTTGTCTTTTGGCCCAGTTTATCTAGTGCTTAACTTTACATAGAGTCTTTTTTCCCTAGTGCTTTACTCTTCCTTTGTACATCATCCTCTCCATGGTTTCCTGTACATATCCTTCACCTGCTCATTATACTTTGGACTTTTTTTTTTCTTCCCTGAATTGCTTCTCCCTTTATTGGCCACAGAAGAAGCAAAAGTTCAAATGGAAGTTTTAATCCTTGTCTTTGCTGTAGGAGAGCTTTAAAGCTGTGTAGAAAAATAAGCTGACAGAAAGGGAATGCTTTATTTAAGGTGGATTTAAGGTGGAGGGCTTCCTCTACAGTAGCACTGCCAAAAAGGAAACAAACAAATAAACAAACAAGGTCATATTTTTCCATTTCTCCTGTTTCCTAAGTGTCACCAGAAATAAATTTTCTTAAACCCTGTAGTTAGCGAGATCGAGGGTTCAAAGATCAAAACAAAGCTGGCAGTAGGTACAGCCTAGTGTTTGCCTTTCAAAATCCAGCTGTGACTTAGCAATGCTGCACTCCCTCAACAGTTGCTTTGCATTTAAGTTGAGCATTTGCTCTGGGCTGTAGAATTCTCTTTCCTATTTTCCTGCCCACCAAAAAAAACTTGAGCAACTTTCTGCCAGGTTACCCCATGATTAATAATCCTTCACAAGCAGACTAAGATAAGCATTGTTACAGATTCATCAGCTGATGGATGTGTTTTTAAACATGACAAAGAAAAAAAAGGATCACATTAAGCTGTCATGAGTAGTTAGAGAGCAGGAAAGTCATATGGGGAAACACCCAGCAGCTAGGCAAGCACCCATAGAAATGATTTCCTCTTTTCTTTTCAGCCAACTGACAGCAGGAAAAAGGACTCAGCCCTGTTTTCAGTGTTTTCCTTCATTTAGAAATGTGAATGTTAATCAGAAGGCTTATAGATGAATCAGTAGACAATGTCTATCAGAGCCCTAATTAGCATACATAACCCAGCAATTCTATCTTTACAAGAAAAGCTGCTTACTACATTGTTTTGAGAACCATGTAGTAAGGAGACTCAATGGATATTTTTAATATGTGTCTTAGCTCTCTTTTGGGTTAGAGGGGGTTTTCCAGTGAGGCTTTAAGGATCAGAACAGAGAGAACCATGAGCAGACAGCTTCCCCATATCCTTGAGTAGCTTCCAACTCTGCTATACGCATCTGATCTCAACCACAAGGTTCAATACCGTTTCAAACCAACATCCATTTTCCCTTTGTACCAGCGGAGAATTTCTTCTTTCTCAGACCACCCATGTGTCTGGTTCGAAACTTCTCTGAGCAAAGATGAGTTCAGAGGAAGCCCTAGTTTCTCCTGTACTTCTAATGCCAAGCACAGACTGCTTGAAAGTGCACAGCATTGCATATTTAAGTTCTCCCATATTTCTGTGATGGAGCATTTATTTGCTATTTTCTCAGTTGTTTTTATTCCTGGCACAATGTTGGTCAGGGAATTCACTCTTCCTGCAGGAACTCTGCTTTATTCAGTCTACCTCCTAACATTCAGGAATATGAGCTTTATAGCACCCATACTTTTGTCCAAGAAACATCCTCAAGGGACTTTAAAATACCAGAATATGTTGTCCTCACTTACCATAGTGTGCACTCTGAGGTAGAGGCCATCTTTCCCTATGTACAATTCTTAAAGCAGAGAGGGGATAACCAACTTCATTATCAACATCAAGTTCAAATTCACAGTCCGACAATGAAGTTATCTCTACTCTACAATCAATGGTTGCAGGTCACTGTGGACTTTGCAGCTAACTCAGCTAATTCAGGCACTGGAACACACTGCACTTCAGCAGGACAAAATAGAGTGCTAATCACAAAGCTCTCTCGGAAGCAGGATAAGCAATCATTTCTTCTCTCATGCTGCAACCTAGCTGCTACAGCTATATGCTTGCTACAACTACACAGCAGCAGTAATCATTACAGTTAGCTGAGAGGCATCTCAGCATTCATACCATTTCATAGCAGTTTAGCCATACTAAACATCATATTAGCAAGACTTCTCAGCCAAAATTATTTATTAAATCTCTATTTCCAATCTCTCAGAAAGAAAATCTTAAATGTATTTTTAAAAAGCTTTTTAAAATGCCCCATTGACTCTGCAGAGGGATTCTGTTGCAAAACAGATTGTCATTCTTGAAATAAAAGCTCTCTGATAACACATGTACTTCAGCTGGAGATTGCTGAAGGTGATTCAATTTCAGCATTTCTTGACTCTTAACATATTTTTCACAATGTTAATGTTCTCAGCATAATTTGATGTGGCATTTTAAAACAGCTTACATGAAATTAGGAACAGAATTGTAAACCCCAGAGGCAGAGGTACAATTATATGGGGAGCCATATCTTTAAGACTGTATCATACACAACTTCTCCAATAAAACTTTATGAGCAAAGTGTTGAATGTGAGATAACATAGAACAGTAAATTTCCTTTCATCGCTGTCTCATATCAGTCTGACAGCAGGACTCCACAAACCTTTGTTCACAGGGACCACATCATCCTTTGAAGTCACAAAGCCCCAACTCAGATATACAGTTCTTCTTCCCCATTTTCTTCTTTATTCTCTCTACTCTTCACATCTTCTCTCACTGCTGTCCTGCCCTGTCTCTTCTCCTGTATGTTTCTGGGACCGAGGATGGGTATCAGAGCAGGCTGGCTTGTTTCAGCATCACAGCATCTTTGGAAGAGACCTTGCAGAAATGTCACCCAGCAAGAAATGAAGAAGGCAGCAAGAAGAAGAAGAACACAACTTCTAGCCCAGAAGCTCTTGGCCCCATTTTGCTCCCACTAAAGTCAGTATTAAACCAAGTGACATTGGTGGCTACCCCCATAAGGCTCTAGCACATTCAATTAACAGAAATAATTCCATGATGAGCAAGAAAATTTTCTTCCTGTTTGCCTTTTATCTAGAACTCTTCCCTGCCAACTTCATGCCAGTCTTCATATTCTACCCTGTTACTAACACACATTTCCTTGGACTCTTGATAACAGTCAGTGCAACATACACCTAAATATTCTTAGTTCGCAGCTGCTTGTATGTCTAGTTTCATCAGCTCAAAGGTTATGAATACAAATGTGATTAATATAATTTATATTGCTTTCCAAATTTAAGTCAGATTAGACTCTATAGTAACTGCCATATTCTACACTCTGTAGTTTTCAGCCAGTAGTCCCTTTGTTCATAGTGTTGTACATAAGTGAAGATAGAAGTGAGGACACAGCTTTTCCCACACTATATTAATTTTTTTATCAGCAAAGCAAAAGTCGACATGTTCTGCATTCAGCTTGCAAGCAATAAAGTATTCCCTTTTCAAAAAGGTCTCAAGACAAAGTATAGACAGGTGGGTTTAAGTAACAGCACAACTTTTAAAAGCATTATTCATTGAAATGCATCCAGTTTGTCGAAAGAATGATTTTACAGGGTTTGCAGTTGATAAGTTATATAGTTCACTCACAAAATTCATCTTCACATTTGTATTAGTTACTGAAATAAAGAGAACAAAAAATTATCTAGCAATGTTTTGCTAATAACCTAAAACTAAGGTTTATTTTTTCATTAATGTTTCCATCTTTAATTCTAAATTTTGCATGAAGTGGGCATACAGATGTCCTATAAACTTTCTCATAAGAAAACTATTGCTACCTTTCATAACTTAGTTCTAGATCGTTCTTATGGATGAGAATAAAGAAAAAAAGCAAATTTCTTCTAAACAGTGGACTACCACACTTATATCTAATCCCACTCTTGCCTGCGCTAAACCAGGACAATAACTATAGTCAATGGGATGACATGGGATCAAACCTGTTTGAAATCTGAATGAAGACCACACACTTGTTGTCCTTTAGAAACACTCATACCATTTTGCTGTTGTTTTATCTAATTAAGCTTTCCTTTCTGGATTTCACATTCAAGCATAAGACTACCACAAACAGATTCACGAATTTAAGCTTGGAATGAAACAAAAATAATCCTATCCAAGAGTTCTATCTAAGAGTAGGTCAGGCAAGTTATAAGCTCTCTGATGCCATTTTCTTCAAGAATATACAGTTAGTAAAATTGTAGTTTTACAGTTAGTAAAATTGTACTGTTATAATAATTCCTGATCTGGTTCTATGGTCATTGCATAGTAAACCTAGAGAGCTCTCTCAGACTGATGAAGGCAAGAAAGTTCCTTTCGTCTATGGCAGCCAAATGACATAGTCATTGACTCAATAACAGGGTTACCCTTTGAAAGCTTGTAGACCTCAAGGATACAGAGGTCATTTGGACCTGCAGCAAGTGAAAAAGGAAAAAAAGAATTTAAGGAATAATCCATCATCCAGAAAGGCAACAGATCCAGAAGATGAGGAAAGCCGATCCTAATTCTGTACTCACTGATATCTAAGAATCATATCATAGAATCAAAGCATAGCTCGTGTTGGAAGAGACTTCTGAAGCTCTGGGTAATGCTATATTTTGAGGGTACAAGGCAATTCATTAAGCAGTACATAATGTGTTTCTCTTGTTTTAACATGTTTTTTCGCAGTGACTTTTGTAGCTATTGTCTTTATATTTTTCATTTTGATGTTTAAATTGAGGTGAAAAATGCTGATGGGAAACACTCCCCTATGGTCAAATGTTTTCCTCTTTCATCTGAACTATCATGGAGAACATTATTTATATTTTTTCCTGGTTACATTTTCTGATTTTTTCTAATTACCTTTATATTTTGTTTCACAATTCTTTTCCTTTCAAATACTGCAGCTCATATCACACAGGTTCCTTCTGCAGCCTCAGATGAGAGTTTATCATGTCCTTCAAATGCTCATAGTTCATTTTAAATCGTAGCTTTGTCCTCTTCAGTTTGAGATAAAAATCCTTAAAATCAAAGGCTGCTAGTTAGAAGCACATACATTTGAAGTCTTTGGTTTTCCTTTCATTTCTGCGAGTCTTGGATGAGCCTGTACGGCCCCCTTTGTTCATTTATAACCACAAAGAAGAGATTCCCTTTCATTTACCAGAACCATTACCCCTCATGTAAAAAAGAAAATTTTTATACGAGGCGTTAGGGCGTTACAGTTATTTAATGATCTTATAGGCTCATTATGCACCTCCTCTGAAACCCTGCTGAGGTATGGAGCAGGGCCGACCTATACTCAGTAACTGGCCTTCTCCCACTAAGCTGAACCACGGCCTGCAGAAGGCGCAGCTGGGAAACACACCACCCGAGTGATGCACAGTGCCAAGCTGAGCACGAGTCGGGGGAAAAGCTGCCAGAGCCGTGGGGCTGATCAGCAGCCAGTCTGGTCCTGTCTGTGGTGGCATCCGAGCTGTCACTGCCACATGGCGCTTGGGCTGGCCTACAGGAGGCCGAGGAGGGGCATTTGGTATTCTGTGTGGAAGATGGCATTTGCCTGTGTGTGGGGAATGAAGGAGCGATGGTGTTTCTATGGGTCCTGTGAGCCTTTTATTTCATTCAGTGCTCTGCTGCCGCACAGCATGAGCTGACTGAGCCCTAGCAGAGGTTAACGAGCACGACAGCCATCATTTGTGAGGAGTGGGAAAGAGCCATGTGCTGCACCAGCTTCTTTTCAACGCTCCCGATTTTTTTTTGTCTTCACACTGGCACAAGGGCAAGCACACAGCGTAGCTTGTCTTGAAGTGCTTGGCAGAGTGCTCCTGGCCCGGCGGATCTGATGAAGTCAAATAAAGTAATCTGTACATCGCCTATTCCTTCACTTGGGTGACTTTTGAGTTGGGAAGAAAAGGGGCTGGGGGGGAGAAAGACTTTTGAATTTGGGGCCCTGTTGCCATTCATACCATACATTTTGCTTTGGACAAACTAACCTAAATTATCTATTGAAATCCCACCTGTTAAGCAGAAAATATTTTTTTGAGACAGCTCCCTCTCCCCCCAGCCTCCTCCCCTTTTTTGAGGCTGTCATTGCATAGATTTATTCTATTCAGCACTCACATTAGCAGATGTGAATGAGGGAATCTGACTGAGCCTGTCAAGGCAAAGAAAGCCATGAAAGAGGAGAGAGAAGAAACATTACACAGCGATAATAGCAGCCACAATGGAAATATGCTGGCATGAAAACAATTAATGCAATCAGTGCTTTAAGTTCACGGCTTACCCCAAAACCAAGTAGCCCCTAGAAGCATGAAACACTGGAAGCTTATCACAGTGTAAGGACAAACCCTGAGCCATGGAGAAAAGTGAGAGGAAAAAGGCTTTGCTGAGTGCATAAGGCTGCTGGAGGCAAGAAATTTAGCAAGCAGCTACTTTGCCACAAGCTGTTCTGGCTGACTCATTGTGCTGTGCCTTGATTGACCAGAGACAGATAAGACAGTGTACTGACAGGCTTCATCTCAACCATATCTGTCAGCCCCTGCAACAGCGTGACTAGGTGGGAGGGCCCGTCCTGAGCAGCTTTCCTCTCCTTTGCAGATGTGAAGATCCAAAATATTTTCCTTGCCAATGGAAAGGAAAAGCCAAAACCCCATAAAGGTTTGCAAATGATTAGCTGGGCTGTGTCCTCATTTTTCTGAGAGAAAAGGCCAGCTGAAGTATTTTCTTTTGATGAGGTCAAGAGCACCAAAGCAAAATAATAATAATAATTATTATTATTATCACTTAAAGAAGGTTGAAGTAGGCAGTTCCAATAATTTGTCTTTTCCTGAAAAAAAGACTTTATTGGGATTAAATCCATGAAAGAAAATAGAAAAACGAAACATATTACAGAAGTTTCTAACTAGCCCAATAGTGGGCACAACCATCTACAACTGACTTCAGAGTAACTTCAGAACTTTCAGTCTCCTCTGAAGTCACACAAGACAAGTATCATAGTGTGGCACTGTCACAGCAGAAGTGCTTCATTCCCACAGCTCACATCACTAATGATCAGTGGCAGCAGAGTCACAGAATCACAAAATGGAGAAGGTTGGAAAGAATCACCTGTGATCATCGAGTCCCAGCTGAAACAAAAATAAAAGGAATCAGTGTGCAGTTTCTGGCTTAAATGGCAACAGGTACAAAATCAGATCAAAATTCATTACCTGATTTGGATGACTTCTCCTTCTGAGTTTAATGCATGACCAAAAGAAAAAAGAAGAGAGACAGAAGTGGAAGTTTTCCCTTTTGAAGTACTATGGTGTAGAAAAAGAAAGCCTTTCTAGTGATATTCGTCATCAGATGTATGACCACCTAAAACTCTAAGCATCTCCTGCAGGACAGAGACTAGGCACACTGGGGAAAGGAGCTGAGAAGGCTCCCAACCAGCACTACCAACAATTTCATCTACCCATCTCCTCAATGTCCAGGAGCACCCTGAGGTAGGCAGTGGATTTGACACTTTGCAGCAACCTGATTTAGTGTATTTTCCACAGCCTCGAGTTACAGGGACTTTCTTTAACATGCTGCACAGTTATAGCAGCACTTCATCACAACTGCCACCAGGTCTCCCATTTGGTATGTACTTGTATGTGATTTCTGCAGGGGGCACAGAGTGAACTTAGCTGGTCCTCTTGCTTTTATTTGTTTATTTACAAAACATATTTTCTTATTTTCTAAAACTACATCTGCATGTATTCTCTGGTAGGTTTTTAGGTGTCTTCCTGTACTACACAGTTTTATTTGCCTTTTTTTTTTTTTCCTTTTAATGCAGCAATAAAAGCAAAGTTTTAAACAGAACCACGATATGCATATCTATCTTCTCATATATATAGGAAAGATCCCTCAAAACTCTGAGGAGATTCATCAAGGTCTTTTATCTTTCTTTCACTTTAAAATCACCTCTTTCCTTTGTAGTTATGAATAAGGCTGCTTCTTTTTTTTCCCCCTTCTTGTGAAGTCTAGGTTAGCCATCAGTCACTGCTGTAGGTCACAAACTTGATATGCGCTGAGGTGATACATCACTGTCAGAAGGCAGCTACTGTATCGCTAAATGGGCCTCCATCCATACTAATGCAGCAACACCTACAAAAGGATGTGAAACATCCACTTCACCTAAAAATTCTACAATGCAGTTTTTCAGAAGAGTCCCGGGTAAGTCTTTTGTTCTTTGCATTACCCAGCAGAGATACTCATCTTCTGTTTTTGTCTACAGGAGCTTGCTGAATGCCAAAAATTCACCAGGTACTGGATGCTGTCTCAAATTTAAGTCCAAGTGCCAGGCTTTGTACACAGTGCAATGAGTTTACCTTTCAAATTTTAATCTCAAAACAAACAAACAAACAAACAAAAAAGCAGGCTGTATATAAGTCATTCCGCTACCTTATTGCTGTGCACCATATGAAGTTCCTAAGGCAGTACTTAAGACATACAAAGGAGCGTATTTTCTCCACTGCTTTTTGTTTAAAATAGAGCAGGCAACATAAACAAGATGTTATAAACCCACTATGCTAATTAGATTATTATTAGAACATGTAACTTCTCACTATTTGACAAAAAAAGCAGAGAAAATTAGGAGAGCTGCAGCAAGCCATGGTGCTCGCCAGCTCCCTATTATGACAGGGTGTAAATAGAGGTTAGACTCATGCTTCAGCCTGCGAGGAGGTCACATCAAACTGCTCTCACCCCACAGGCAAGGTGAAAACAAGACCACACATACAAAGAGGAATTGAGCTTCAGTTGGCATGACTGGAACCAATGCCAGTCAAAGAGTTCATTGAATAGTTCAATCATTTATCTTGACAGGATATGATTCTTTTCAGACTCCTTCTAGCACTCAGGCACAGTCAGCTCCTTTAAATTCTGACGCAGTATTTAATAGGTCTAATGATCCACATGAATATTTAGTCTAGAAAATTAACTTTTGATAGAAGTGGTTGATATACCTTCTTACAGCATATTGTGTTTATCAAATACTACAGTAATTGATCTCTGGGGAAAACAGAATGTTAGCATTTAGGGACAGATTCCACTACTTCTTTTCAAATGAAAGTTCTGAGAGAGATTTACAGTGGTCCATATCACAAATATTGCCAGAGAATGAATCCGAGGTCTTTAATGCCAAAATACATACCTCTGTCACCTCTGTCACTTGAGAGGAAGTAGAAGTGCCAATGGACCTCACATTCAGCATTTTTTGTATGAGTTCATGTTGCTTAATCTGAGTTCTAAGCCTATTGTTGAATTTTCAAATTAATTAATTACATTATTGCCCTGTTTGTACATCTCTACGTAGGAAGAACTACTCATCTAACAGAGAAGATTTAGCTGTAGCTGAAATGTAACCCCAGCATGTCCTAGTTTTCATCAAGCTTTCATCCACCTAAGCATAGCTCCAACAGTGGAATTTCCAAGCTTCAAAAGTCTTTCCACAAGAGGGCCATAAAGAGGCAAAAGCTTGAAAGTTTGTAAAAGAGCTCGGGTTGCCACATGCACAGCTCCACTTCTCCCCCCTCACCAATCTATCACAACCAAACCATCACGCTTGCAACATATATTTTGCCCTTAAGGATCACAGAGCACTCCAATGGGATGAGGTTGCTGAGGAGAGCTATTGAATTCATTAGTGATGGACACTATCCTACACAAGAACAGGAAAAAGAAGCAGTTTTTAGAAGCTGTTTTTAGAAGCTGTGCACCTTACAGACACGTTTAAAATGAAAAAATAAAATAAAATAAAATAAAATAAAATAAAATAAAATAAAATAAAATAAAATAAAATAAAATAAAATAAAATAAAATAAAATAAAATAAAATAAAATAAAATAAAATAAAATAAAATATAAAAGAAGGAAGAAATGTCTGGTATTCTCTGAAACTTCAGAAAATATTTTCAGACGAGCTCAGCTGGTATTTCAGACACAACAAAGGAAGGGAGAAGGGAACCCAATAGACCTTTGGGAAGACACAGCTCAGAGCTGCTGGGAAATAGCAGCACCAGAAGGGGAAAGGGGAGGGGAGCAAGTGGCAGTGGCTGGAAGTGGCACTGCAGTTGCTCTATACACACATGCAGACACAGGGATGCAAAGTGCTGCTGGGGTGAGTGCTGTGGGGGCAGAAGAGCTGCAGTGACATCACTGAGCAACAGGCTGAGATGTCTCTGAGCAATGCACTGAGATCACAGCACTCTCACTGCTCAGCTTTAGGTGCCCTGTCAGTCTCATGCCTGGACTCCTGCTGAGTGTGTGAATGAGGCTGGAAGTGTAAGCAAGCATTTGTCTTGGGTCATTTGGCTGTGCTTTGGACTCTGCTGGCAGCGGCCCTCACTACCTATCCTTATGGCCATCACCTGCCCTGGCCTGCCTGGGGCTCCACAGGGCAGACATGCAGGAGCAGAGGTGAGCTGGGTGAGGGCACGTCCCCCAGGGTGGCAGTGGGGTGAGAACTGGATCACAGGGAGCTACAAGGGCCAGCAACAAGCAAGGGTCTCCTCAAAATTTGGAACAAAAAGCAGGTGCCTGCAAGAATGCATGCATGGCTTTTCTATGGTTCTCACAGTTTCTGTTGCATGAAGGGCACACGAATGTGTTGTGATCCTGTGTATACGTGTCTTCTGCTTCACTCACAGTTATCAATGATACAGTATGTTCTAAGCTTTAACGAGGTAAAGAAAACAAAATCCAATCCCTTTCTGAAGTCAGAAATAACCACAATCACAGAATATTCAGAACATCTCAACAAAGGACTCTGCATGACCAAGAGTTTAAGAGACAGACCATCTCAGTAGATCTATCTCATGAAAGGCAATTACAGACAAGCAATCCATAGCACTTGCTGACAAACAATAATTTAGGAAATGGAGAATAAAACACATCCTACCTGGTATCGTAAACTGTAGTTTCACCAAGGGATTTTCATGGTGTTATTAAGTTTGAAAGACAAGCTCAAGTGGCTGAAATAATAGAAAGAATAAAATACAACTTCCACAATGTTATGTCTCTAAGCACACTTCCTTGCATGTAATTTAAAGAGAAGTCTCACTCCAAATACATCTGAGGTTTTCTACTTCATGTTCTGCAGCTGATATTTGCAGCTCTGTGCAGGTATCTAATTTCCATCCAATCTAAAACATTACACTGGGGGTAGCATGAGGTTACAGCAACGAGCCGGTCGAAAAACAAATGAATTCAAAGACTGTTCAAAATAATACTGTAATTCTATCTAGTGTGCAATCTTTGCTTTCTAAGGATAGGGTCACATGCTGTTCCACACAGAAGTTTCTGTAGCCTTACTCAACTCTAAAGGAAAATAATATTTGCTTTACTTTATCGCTAGCATATTATTCTTAATTCTGCAGTTCCAAATAACTAGACACTTCTAAATTGTTTACTTCAAAGGGGAAAAGATCAGTAGCAGGCTAATTCTGCACAAACATTTTGCAGATAAAGAAATTATTGATGAAATACAAAGTATTTTATGGTAAGATGATGACATATCTGAGAAGCTTGGCCAAGTAACTAATATCACAGGTTTATAGAATACTTAGAGTTGGAAGACACCTTTGAAGGTCATCTAGTCCAACTCCCCTGCACTGAATAGGTACATGCACAGACAGATCTGTTCACCTATTTGTGCTGCCTGATCTGGCCTCACCTTGAAAGCTTCTAGGGACAGGGCATCAACCACATATCTGGGCAACCTGTTCCATTGCCTCATCACCCTCACTGTAAAAGACTTTTTCCTCATATTCAATCACTGTTCAATGGTCAGAATTTTTTGAGAACAAAACTGAAACAAAAAAAAATACTGTTATGTAGGCAAACAAATCTACAAAGCACAGTGATGAATGCTGTAGGCAGCTTGGTGCCTGCAGTTCATTTCCAGAGCAAGGGATGGAGATCTCAAAAAGGCTTCAGGAGGAGGAGAAACTAAATGAACTGTAATCCTTGCATCTCAGATAGAAGCAACAGAGGCAGAGGGATATGATACAACTTGACAAAGTCACAAGAGTCTCCTTGCTGTTTCCCACAACCCAACAAGTAGGGACACCCAACGATGTTACGTGACAGCAACTTTGAAATTCACATAGCACACAACCACACTGCAGAAGTCACTGCCACGGGGTTCTATAAAGACAAAAGTGACAGTACAAAACAAGTAAAGACAGCTGGTTACAAGTGGAAGCCAATGGAAATATTTTAGAAATATTATTCTATATTTTGTTTGGTTTATTTATGCTTTTCCTTTAGACATCCAGCAGTAGGCACTGTCAGAAAGAGGATACCAGACTACGTGAGTCTCTGATTGTACGTGGTGTGGTTATTGCTTTGCTTCTGCACCTTCATATACATTAAGGGTTAACTGCAGAATTCAGTTCTCACTCAGTTTTGCCAAGAACAAGGATTTGGGCATTCTGTCTCCTAAGCACTGTGACAGGTTTTAGTTAAATCCGACTTTGTAAGGGACACAGTGCTTAAAACTTGTACTGCTGTCTTAGTGCTGCTGTCTGCAGGTGCAGGACTGTCATCAGCACAGTCTCCTTCTCCTATGTTTTTCTTGGAGTATGATAATAACTGAAGAACCTGTCTTAAAGAATTCACCCTCGCTTTTCAATCATATCTCCTCTACTTAACAGCAGACTGGAAACCTTTCTCAATAATAGCATTCATTCTAAGTTTTCACATGGCACATCCATAACCATGTGAAAAGAGCTGCATCGTATCTATCCTGAATTAACAACAGTACACTTAAGTGCAAACTATATCTGCTACTCTGTTTTTTGCAAGAAATTGTATTTAAAGAGCTGAAATACTGAGTAAATATAAAGGGAAAACACATACACGAAACATGAAAATTCAAGGCTGATAATACACATTGCTTTGTGGTAAGAATTTCCAGAAGGAGTCAGCCTTTATGACTAGACCAAGATGCTATTTACTCACCTAAATAATTATTAGGAGGTTTTCAAAGGAGCTCAGTGCTCAGTGTACTGAAATCTTTTGAAAACCTGGTCATAATAGCCACAATGGGAACTGAGCTCTTTTGAAAAACTGCTCACAGTTGAGAGTGCCAAACCAGCGAGGGCTGGATTGCAGACAGGAAACTTGCATCATAACATCTCTTGAAATACTCAGCGGTGGCTGATGGGAGTGGACGAGCATCTAGACCCTGTCTGCATCGGATGAACAACCGGTTGTGATTTTTCCATTACCGCGATTTCCCAACAGGTATCTTGCATTCCAAAAAAGTCCTTTCCTGAGAGAAGATATCGATTTTGAAGCACCGGTTTGATTTTCCTTCAGAATATAATTCCACTGTCTGCAGCTACCAGCACGTCCAGGCAGCCTGTGAATCCACAGGAACCACTAGGGAACAGAAAGGAAATCCATGAATTAAAAATTGTACATCTGTAGGATCTTGTCAAGCGGGAACTTGTGAAGGAGACATCTGTGGTCATCCTATGCTCAGCCCTGAGTTGCTCCATAAACTCTGCATCTCTTCATGCGTTCTGTTTTCTGTGGGGTCCTTATGCCTTTGGGTTGTGTTTCAGCTGTCCAAGACCATTTTAAATTCCTCCTGACATCCCATGTGGCTGCCAGCTGCTGCTCCAGTGGGCCACAGCAATCACCAATCTTGAAAACATGAGGACATGTAAACAGATACGAGATATACGTGACTAAGCACCTGAATTGCTCAAAATCAGCAGATTTTAGGACAAGCTGCTACTTCTCTGAGGAGTCCAGGGTGTCAGGCAGGTGTTGGAGTGAATAAGCAAGACACAAAGGTAAAAAAATAAAATGGTATATATTTTTTTCTGCAGTGTGATTTCTTCAAATTGACCTGTGGAGACCTACATTCAGAGCTCAAGCAAAAGAAGTTACTCAAAATCTAAGCACTTGCTACAAGAAAGAAACAGTTGCTACTTGCTGCACGCGTTTTTGCTTCTATCATGATTTAGTCATTGCTGTTTTCACCCTCCAGATACTTCCAAATCCTTCTGTATCGTTCATGGGATGGGAGATCTAAACAAAAAACAACATTCAGAAGAATATTCCACTGGGGCATACCATAGCAAAGCAAACTGAGAATTTCTGTTACTAAAATATTCATCCCACAGACTGAATTACCTTTTTCATCTTCTCCTGTTAAGAAGAGCTCCTTCCTCTCAAGAGGTTAAACCAGAATCTAAAGTTTTGCTAACTTTAACTTATCGATGCTACCAAAGGGAAGCTCATGAGGTGGCATCACAGTGCTCTTCTGTAATAATGCCATTTCCGCCACCCGGTGCCTGAAGCATTAATGCAGTTTCACATATGAGGGCTAAATGTTAAAATAAATATGCAAACAACAACAAAAAAATGGAAGTTTTGGCCTACAATACTATTACCTGTCATTGCGTTACTTGCACACTGTCAGTCAGTCATAAGAGAGGTGTTCCAGCCCTTCGTGGCCCTCGTGATTACACCTCCAAAAGCCAGAAAGTAGCCTTCCTGCTTCTGAAATTTGAAGCACATTGGACATACGCTAATCTTCAAACATATCTGAAGATGAGGATGAGGTGAGGTGTCTGCTCATAACCTATGAGAGAAGTGAAAGGATTTCTGCATTTTATTTCAACACGCTAAGAAAACAGTAACCTTTCTGGCTTGGTTGAGTCTTCAGCATGCAGGGTGTTAAGCAGATTCTTTTAGATGGGCCTTCAGTCGATATTCCTGTGCAGCTGAAATTACCACACACAGCACCTACACGCCGGGTGGGAGCCTGAGGATAGGATCAGCCACCCCAGGCACTCAGTGCTGGAGATGAGCCGTGATCTGGGCTCTGCTGCCCTCTAGTGGCCCTGAGGGGACTCTTCCTCCATCCCACGTCCCCGGGGTGCAGCGGACCAGGCTGAGGGGCTGCTGTGGGATCTGTTTTTTCTCAACCTACGCAGCACACAACAGATCCCCTTAGCCTGATGTAAACCGCTGATGTAAAGAGAGATAACACTGTGATATCCCATCTGTGGAAATCATGCCGGCTTGTTTTCTGTGTGATTTTCTTTCCCAAACAAATCTTAATATGTCTTTCCCCAGACAAGATAACGGGCTGAAACCAATTCATTCCAGCCATAAACACACACATTTGGATAATGCTATAAAGGCTGCATTTAAAAGGAAGGGGGGGAAGGCTGAGCAAAGGTTGATTGTTCTTTATCGTTATCTGCAATTCAATTATATTACTAGTAAATTATTAACTATATTAAGCTAACTTTGTCTGACTGTTCAAAACAAAGGCATTACTATGAAAGCATACGAGCCAGATGTAGGCCAAAATACAAGTGAACTCTGCATTGTCTGGAGCAAGGAAGGAAGTCAGCAGGTAATAAAACCACAGTAATAGCACAGCCTCCGCTGCTTCCCCCAACAGCATGAATTCCCTCACGCTACAGTGCTTGGGATTTCCAAACACCCCTAGTTGTAACAGCCAACTGCTAAGGTCTAAAAGTTAGGTGCTGTGCTCTGTCCTGCTTGTCTGTTGTGGACTGGAGAAACTAGTGTGCAGTCTGCCTCACCATTTGCCTGACGCACACTCCATGTAGCTCTGTCCACCCCAAATTCAGGAATCTCAGGGTTTTCCTGGTATTTTGGCCTTTCACTCAGCAGCTCTAGCAGAAAAACAAGATGTGCAGAAAGAGCCCTAGTCTCTCTCCTGCTTGAATGCTTAGAAATTGCAAAATAGCTTTGACTGAGATTTGCCATTAAGGCCCGTTTGAGCCACATTCTCATGTTGTTTGAGCTCAGCATACATTCCCAGTTTCCAGTTTCACAGAATCATAGAATGATTTGGGTTGGAAGAAACCCTAAAGAGCACCCAGTTCCAACTCCCTGCCATGGGCAGTGTTGCCACTCACTAGGTCAGGAGTCTGTTCAACCTGGCCTTGAACAGCTCCAGGGATGGGACATTCACGGTTTCTCTGGGCAGCCTGTGCCAGTGCCTCATCACCCTTTGAGTAAGGAATTTCTCCCTAGTATCTAATCTAAATCTCTTCTATTTTAATTTAAAGCCATTCTCCTTTGTCCAATCACTATCAGACCATGTAAAATCAGTCTCCCTCCTGTTTCTATGCTCCCTTCAAATACTGGATGGCTGCAGTGAGATCTCCCCAGAGCCCTCTTCAAGTTAAACAAGCCCAATTCACTGTCTTTCTTCATAGGAGAGGTACTTTGTGGCCCTTCTCTGAACTTGCTCCAAGAGTTCTGCATTTTTCCTGTACTGGGTGCTGCAGGCCTGGATGCTATACTGTAGATGGGGTCTGATGTGGGCACAGCAGAGGGGGACAATCACTTCCCTCTCCATGCTGGCCACCTCTCTTTTGATGCAGCTCAGACTACTCTTGGCCTTCAGTGTTGCAGCTCACACTGCTGGCTCATGTCAGGCTTTTCGATCACCCAGACTTCCCCAAGTACTTCTTTACAGAGCTGCTCTTGTTGAGTTCTTTTCCCAGTCTGTACACATTCTGGGGATTGCCCCACCCCAAGTGCAACACTGTGCACTTGGCCTTGTTAAATTTCACTAGAAGGGCCCACTCCTCAAGCCTGACAAGGACCCCTTGGATGGTATCCCTTCCTTTTATTAACTACACCACTCAGCTTGATGTCATCAGCAAGTTCGAGGGTACATGCAATCCCACTGTTTATGTCAATGACAAAGATGTTGAAGAGCACCAGTCCCAAGACAAACCCCTGGAGGATATCACTCATACCTGGACTCCTCCTGAGCATAGAGTCATGGATCACATCTTAAAACTTCTTATGTTCTTACATTATGCAAACAGGCAGCTGTTGATTCAGTCCACAGGTTTATTTTGGTGTACTCATCCACCATCTCAGAATTGTGATTCATTTCATTCCAAGTTTCTGTGAGGAGTATGTGTTAGATTTGCAGTTCACTAAATACTGGATTTAATGATTCTGAAGAGCACTGTGTTGCCAGAAAGAGCCGTGGTGGTCAAAAAAGTCAAGACACTTCTCCAAGGCAACATCTTCCTCATTTGCCATGCTGTTAACTGGCTGCGACATGGGACCATAGCCTATGCACGGTCAGAAAATGATGCTGAGCAGACAAAAGGAACACAAGGCTGACTTTGGTAGCTCTTTACACCACCAGTACCATCATGTCTGGGTTACCAAGTCGTTCCCTTCATGCCCATGGCATTGTCACCCAGGACTCCTGCAGACTTAGTCCCCTTTACATCACAGTCATATGTCACACAGATGAACATGAGCGATGCTTTCTACAACTCTGAGAGTTATTTGCACATTCTACAGGGCACAGAGTTTGACCTATGGCTAGAGCTGTACTATCATTTTTCTTAAGCAACATGCTATTCAGGCACAAAAGGGTAGCAGAGATAGCCCTGAGTAGAACAAGGTTTTGAAGTCATTCCCTGAGGAGCAGGGGACTGGTTATACGCTCAGCCTAACAGCTCACCCACCTAACACCACCTTAAAATTCACAGTAAATAACATTGTCTAGGTTTGGGCCACGTATGCCGCTCTCTCAGTGTCTCCCTAGCAAAGCCCTCTCTGCAATGGCCTCAGCTAGAATGCCTTTTGTTTACAATTTCACCAGCTGAAAGACTCTTTTGAGACCAAAAAAAAAAAAAAAAGAGGGGAGAGAAAGAAAGCTGAAGAGGCCACTATGAGGATCTAATCTATGGCTAAGACTTGACTGGCAGTCTGCATTGCCATCAGCTGTATGCATTGGGAACGCATTTGGGTTTAGATCAGCTGTCTGTGCCTTCTCCCTCATTAACATTGATAAAAGCGATGGCCTCTGCCTGCCGCACGGCATTCCTCAGCATACCAGCTGCAGTTCTATCTTAATGCATCTTATGGGCTTGGAGAATTAATTAGTTCTGATAGTCACCATGTGTCAAAATGATGCCTGTCATAACCCTTCAGATGAAATTACACACCCCTAGAATTCCCCATATTGACCATTCAGACTCTCCATAGGCCATCATTGGCTTTCTCAGATGTACGGCACCGGCAGAATTTAACTTGCCAAACCTTTATTTGTTTATTTTTTAAGCTTTTTGTTACATCCCAATTAAGGCTGTGTTAATCAAAGCAGTATTTCCCAAATATTTCTCCCTCCTCTTTCCCCAAGCCTCTTCCTAGGCAACTTGGTAGCTTGTGCCCTTCCTCCCACCTACAATTAGCATTCAGATGTTCCTCTGGGCCTCCCTCCCCTGAGGAAGCTTTCTTCCTCTGAGCATGCTTTATCTTTTCCTACACTCTGCAAGGTGCTTTGTCAGTTTCCAAACAAAGAGAAAAATGACTTCCCTCGGACATGTGCAGCCTCAAATCACAGCTATTCAAGCACCTTGTGGACACTTTTGCAGTGACCAGCCTAAAACTGAGGCTACACGCTGCAAATAATGGTAGCTTGTTTATTTTCCGATGTTCACTTACAAATCAATTTTAGCTTAAAATTGCTCTCACTCTTGGCACTGGCTCCTCAGTTCTCCCTCTAAGAACTCATAGTGAAGACGTTCCTCAGGCAGAGGAGTTGGAACACACGCTGACTTCCTCAGCAGAAATCATTCCTATAGGCAGTGGGATATACCTGGAACACAGCGCCGGCTTTTGTCACACACAGCTCATGAGTGTTCAGGCTGTACTGACTGTTCTGCTTCAAAATGGTCGTACTGCTTTTTTATTTCTTCCTTTTAAATGTACTTTGTTCATATTCCAAAAAGGCTGAGTTTTGTATGAAACTCTGAGAACTCACGATGTGTTGTTCAGCCACCTTCTGCTTCACATTCAGAAAGTTCAAAGAGTGATATACAACACAAGTCATGTAGCTACTATTCTTTTTTCTTTTTAATTGCAAGGTATGATGGAGTTGTCAAAACTGCAGAGCTGAGTGAGTGCTGCAACCCTCATGTCTGTATCTCCATTAATTTCTACTCACTTTTAAATTAACCTCAAGCATCGGATGCCCGGCTCTGAGGAAACACCTCCTTGTGATGTGCTGAAATATTATTTTCAAAGCCACCTGCACAAATGAACCACTGCATTTTCTCTGATTAATTGACATTTTTCACATCGGAAATAGAAAAAGCTACTTGGAGAGAGACAGTGGGTGAATGCAGAAAATAAAAAGGCAACTAGATCATATCTACTTGAAATAGGAACACAGCAGAGCAGAGGAAGGCTGTGATGGCCAGTGTTACACACAGATGTATGCCACAGTACCAGCTATTTGCAGCATTACAGCACATGAAAAGTCTTACTGATCTTTTCAACCAGGCTCTTGCAGCCTGAAGGCCTTCCGAGGTACAAGGGTGACAAGCAGCTGAGAGGGAACATTTGAGTGGCCCTGACATCCCCAGGACTGGGCTCCTTCAGGTCAGATTGGTCCCAGATTTCAGGTGCTTTTGTGCCCACAGTCACTGTTACTCCGCATATTTGCTTGTTTCCCTCACCATCAGCAGACCACTGCTTCTAAAAGCAAGGGGTGAGACAGCAGGCAGTTGGCCATGTCAACATCACAGTGACAAAGACAACACCTTTGTCACCAGTCAGTCCACTGAGGTGGCTTCAAGACTGTCATCTGCAGCGATGCCACAATGTACAGGTTGCTTCAGGCCTCATGCTTGCCAGGAGACATATTGGCCTGTATATTTTGCTCAGAGTGGGTCAATAGCACCCACACAGTGGAGTCCAGAGCCTGACACAGTCTAATTCCTACACATGAGGAAAATTCCCATCACCAGTAGTAAAAAACCATGGCCAGGCCCTCTGCAGCATGGTGAGGGCTAGTGAAACTATGCTTGACATGAATGGAGAGGAAGGAAAAAGAAAAAAGGGTTGCTTCACAAAAGTGCCTATAGGGGAGGTAACAGAAGATAACAGAGTGCTGATCTGTGTTGGTTTTTATCTTGAGTTACAGCACAGGAAAAGGACATGCTTGATTTACAGCTCCTTTCACCACTGCACTGTCTGAAGTGGCAACAAGCAAGAAGCCCTGCAGCCTTCCATCTTCTACAGAAGCTGTTGGCTCCTGAAGTGACACACACCACAACCAGGCAAATGTGCTTTGTCCAGGTCATCACCCTATCCAGGCTGGTGCAGCCTGCCCTGGCTGGGGCAAAATAGCTTTTAACTCCAAACTTCACGTTTATATCTCCTTGAAAGATGTTTTCAAGTATCAGCTCAAAAGCAGGAATAAAAGCAGGTTGTACTCCCTCTCCTACAGTAAAGAAGGGACCTGGGATCCTCCTGCAGAGGGCAAAAGCCAGTCTGCGTATTTTCAGTATATGGCATAAGGCATCTGCATTCCAGTGCTGAGTGCTGGAAATGTCAGGGTGACGTGCATCCCACTGCCCATGGAGTGGAGCCATGGGTTGTCAACCCTTGGGAGAGGAGATCCTCCAGAGTTCTGCCCTTTTGGGGAGAAACCTGAGTGAATCTTTTGATCAGGCTAGATCATACTCTGCATGCAAAACTGAAGTGAGGTTAAAGGCCTTGACCTCAAAAAAAAAGGAGGGGCAATTCTCAGGGCCGTATGTACTGTCGACGTACACATCACAACTGCTGGCTGCTATCTTGTCTGCACAAACAAGAAATGATTTATTTTCCTTACCATATAGAAGAAAGGCACAGAATCTGCTGAGCATACAGGAAACATCTTGCCCTGC
The DNA here is from genome assembly GCF_039878825.1 of Excalfactoria chinensis. Classification (NCBI taxonomy): domain Eukaryota; kingdom Metazoa; phylum Chordata; class Aves; order Galliformes; family Phasianidae; genus Excalfactoria; species Excalfactoria chinensis. The sequence goes on along the minus strand of NC_092825.1, from coordinate 52,004,486 downwards.
CGAATCCTATCAGCAACTTTGCAGAATTCACACAGAGCATGTAACATAAGTACGTGAATTTGTGTAGAATATATGTATCATCATTGAGTTCTTCAGAAAATAAAATGTCCTGTTGTTCAAATAATGGGTTAAAATTGCATCAGGGACTACCTTTGTGGTCTGAAGGTGAACGCAGCATCTAGCCATGACTTCAAATAGAAATCTGTCAGAAAGGAAGGAGAAAGCGCTGTGCTTACAGCCACTGTACTTCTGTCAGAAACATAACCTAACCTTGAAACACAGCTTTGTATGAAAGAGCACTTCCAAACTGACTTCAAATGACTGAAAAATCAAATGATACACAAAACTGGTAAACAGGAGTCAGCCAAATCATCAGGAACTTGAGAAATGAGACAGACTGCCCCTCCGAGACCAGCCAGAGCAGCAGAAAAGAGCAGCACTAGAAAACATCCACAGAAGTCACTTTTGGCATTGTAAAATGTGTGTCTACTGGTCTTCCTAATAATGTACAAGCAACACAGTTAATTTTCATCTGATTGGTTTCAGAAAATAAGCAATTTATCAAATAAGGCAATAAGAAAAATTCTCCTTTTTTTAATCCAGCTTAGCAAAGCTGGAAGATGTGCCTTTGGCCTCTTGAGATAAAGTTAGAATTTCTTCCCCAGCTACAGTTACGGGCCCACCCTTGTATTATTAGAGCTGATAAGTCAACTTCCAGAGAGCTTTGCTCTGCCTAAGAACAGCTAAGTAAATGGAATGATAAGCACAGCAATTGCTCCAGTCTCCTGCTCATGCCCACCTAAAAGAAGAAAAAAACATCTTCTGTCGTAACAGTTTAGTGTCCTTGATTTTGTTCTGTCAACAGCTTCAGAGAGAGGGATAAATGAACTGAGCCCTGTCAGGATATCCTGTCATTCAGTTAGGAAGGGTTTTCCAGCTTTGCAGTGAACACTTTCGACAAAGACACTGCGCTTTGGAATTGTTCCTGTCTTCAGACAAGCTTCATGTGATCTATCTTTACTTATTTTCCATCTGGAGGACAAGTGTCCTTTTGTATTATTCTCCTAAGTGTCTTAAAGAAATAGTAGTTGCTTTAGATCCTAATTTTAGTACTCATGTCTAAAGGGATCTGAAGAAAAAACAATCCAAATTCCTCACAATGGAAAACAATCCGTTAATTTTATACTTTTTGGCTTTTCTGGTTTCAATGAAGCTGCATTTGACATCACAAGTCCCAGATCAGGTAAGAAGCGGCTTTTTCTTCAAATATTGACTTGTCTGTGTCTCTTTTACCCCATGGGAGTGGCTGTACTTTCACTGCTATAGAGAGAAGAGTAACAAGGTACTGTACCTTATGGAAGAAAAACTACCACTTCAGCAGTTGCTGATACCATAAGGCATAGAAATTCAAACCAATAGCTATGTAATTCATCCCTCTGAAATAAGAGAAATGTATCTGTTTGGTCTGGCTGAGAGTTTGACTCAAAGGATGTGTCAAGTATGCTGAGAAAGTCTCTAAAAATAGCAAAACTTGCAAAGATTGTAGATGGCATCCAGCACAAGCAACAAAAGAGAATCAACTGAATTTATAAATCAGAAGGTGAAAGCAGAAATTTTGCCAGAGTGAATAGATTAGCTGGTCTACCAAATACAGGAAGGAAATGCTATTTCAGATAGGTCTTAGGAAATTCAGATGTTGAAAATAATTGTATAATGTTACAAATCTAAACAAAGGTTTTGTAGGCTTCTGTGGAGCTGGTGTATCTTTCACATGAATTTCACTAGACCTGTTTTCACCACCCTTGTAGTGAGGCAGAAAGAGTTGTTCTGCAAAGCCGAACCAAGCGTTGGGCGGATAATGGAGATAAATATGCACTCATTTATACTACCTCAGAAAGTGAAGCTCTAAATTACTGCATTATGGAGAAAAAAAAAAAACTTCCAATTCCTGTAGAACTGGAAATAAAAAGACACTGAGAAACTGTGGACCAAAAAAAAAAAAAAAAGCCCGTTCAGTTTTGTTTGGTTGTTTGTTTGTTTTTTTTTAATGGAAAAGTACTTTGTTAGGTACAAACAAGCATGTGGGACTGTGTTGATCTTTCTCTGAGAACTGGCACATCTTTTTCCTTTCTTTTGTTTTTCATTTTCCCCATTGGCAAAAAAGAGAAAAGGAGCAAGTGTGAGAAAGTGGAAATGACACTGCTATTTTAAAATAGTTTATAGCCGGCGGTAGGGAAAGGGCATAACTTATCTTTATTTAGCTGTTATCTTCTATAATGTATTTTTAATGTTCTTGTTCCAAAAATAAAATCTTTGGTGATCCCGTTTTGATGAAAACTGATGCAGTGAGATAATTGCAGGTTGTCCTACCAATGGATTTTCAAGTCTAGACTTTATTATCTTACTAGCCCAGCAGTTCATATAGCCTCATAGTCTTGATGGCTTCCCCCAAATACCTAGGAAGAGCCAAGCTTAAGTAGTACTTGGTGAAAGACTTGGGAAAATCATCCAAGGCTGGTTTTAGGAGGATACTTCAACATTAATGATATTGCTGTGACTCAGTGAAAAGGAGCTGAGGTGTCTGGATTTTGTTTTTATGTGGCACTGGTCCTTCCTCTGGTGCATGCAGAATCTCTCATTGAGGCTGGGCCATCTAATGCCTTGTGACAATCAAGACTTTGAAAGGCTTCTGCTCAGATAATCCAGCATGGCACATCTTGCTGCTTCTTGGACAAGTGTCTCACCAAGCTGTATCTGCATTGCAGCTCAAAAATCTGGAGAAGGGTCTCCTTTTTAATTCAAAGGTTCCTGAAATGCCTCTGCACTGCACTAAGAGGTTTCACCACCCAAGCACAATTCCACATGTACTGATGACATGACATACCACACCTGTTTCTCCACAACTGACCATTCCCAAATCAAAAATGGGCTTTCTAAGAGATCTTGCTTGAGCAAGAGGAATTTTATGCTAGAACCTCCAGTGTCCTGTATTAATTATACTCCTCAAGTGTAATTGTCCTTCTGGCTTTACAGCCTGTGAAGCTGCTTTATAACCTTAACAGACTGCTATTAACTTACAAAAATATTTCAGAATGAATGCTGCTGCTATAACTGGCCCCTACATGCATATATACATGGAACCATGCATATATGCAGTGGGCAGGTACAGTTTTACAAGATGAACATTAAGCATTTCCTTGGGTTGGTCTGGCAGCAGTTCAGACATTGTCTTAATTGACTAAGTGACTAGTTAATTGAAAACCCATTCAGAGAGCTCACTTCAATCATCCTGGATCAGGTAGGAAGTCTGTTATGGTCCGTACTGCTTCAGTGAGTTAAGACCACTTGATATCTCGAACAAGAAAGCAGAGCACTTTACAACACTTCCTCTCCTGTAATGATAGCTTCATTTATTACTTTCTGTTGGCTCTTAAAAACTGCATTTTGTGTTACCTTCTCTTTACTGTGAATTATGAACTCACTTCTAGAAACACTTAACAGGAAGCCAGCAGGGGAAGCCAGCATTAAGAGGGGCTCAGCAAAGTCTTTTTGCTTTAAAATAGACTGACTGTTTTAGTAGCAAGAAGCAGACCTTTTTTTTTTTTTTCTTTTTTTTTTTTTCTTTTTGATGTTTTCAAAACTTTCATTTCTACAGCTACAAGACACAGCACTACCTCCATAACACTGCCCTAAGACTTTCCTCCTTTCATTTGTAAGGTTTTGCATTCCTGAAAGTCCAAGGCAAGGAGTGTGAGCCCTTGGTTTTTAAGCTGGAAGTCTGTGGCCAGGTTTTCTCCAGGTAGGGGAAAAAAAAGGCAAGGCTACATTTCTCAGGGTGTTCCAGTGGGGTCAGTTTGAAATTACTATCCTCCCGTATCGTCCAGTTCAATAAAATAGTGCTGAGAACAAGACATCTGCCTTTAAAAAGACCAAAGGCTTGTGCCATGACCAGCATGTGCAGAAGCACAAGCATTTTCCTCCACACCTCATGCTTGGTTTCACCACTGTTACAGGAGACACTTGCCAGCAGGACTACCTCTGTCCTGCTTTGGGACTGTGAGGCAGTTTTGCAATTAATAATCCATAGGCTGTTGCCCTCTTTTAAGACTGCTTGACTTGGCATTTCTTGGATAAAAAGTGTTATAAATAGAGTTTATCCTGTATGAATGTATTGAATATACTTCATGAAGAGAAGGTTATTGGAAAGCCTGGTAAGTGGTGCTGCCTAGCTCAGCCCCAGGGCTGGGGTTTATATCTGCTGACCAGGACACAGCTTGTAGCTAAGAATAAAGCTGAGCTACACTGGTCGCTTGTCAGCAAAGCCACTGGGGGCAGAGTTAGATCAACTGAGAGACCCTTTCCTCCTTTTTAATTAATCTTTTCCTGAAACAGATGAAGAAGCGATGTGATCAAAAGCTGCTCGTTCAAATGAAAACTCAGTGTGCACCTTGCTCTCTAAACCTTGAAACCCGGTGCCCTGCTGGCTACATCAAAATGACCAATGGGACTGGGATACCAGACTGCAGGTATTTCTTCTGTCAGAGGTTTTTACCATGAATACAGTTCTCTGCGGATAAGAATATATTGATTTGTATTATGAACTATCTGTTCCATACAATTTTCTTAAGGAACGTATAAGTTTATTTACAGACAGCATTCACTGGCTTCACCAGCCCCAGAATTCAAGCATCTATGTCTAAAGTTAATCACCCAATGATATCAGAGGAAAATAAACACTGATATCAGTGCCTATGGGATTTTGCTTTGAGTGGTATCATAAAATGCCTTCCTTAATTATTCTGCATACTTCAGATGAATGATAGCTTATGACAGATTTTTTAAACTGCCAGATACCGCATGGAAGTGTAGACAGAGCAGGAAGAAGTATCTCAAAAGAAATATGATAGTCTCCTGAAGAGAAAAGTATCATTTAGGGAAGATGAAATGCCTACTGTAAATTTCGCACTTAAAAGAACCTTGATATTAAAATAAAATAAAATAAAATAAAATAAAATAAAATAAAATAAAATAAAATAAAATAAAATAAAATATTAAATGCAACCTCAAACCCAAGCAGATAAAATTGCTGTTTTGAGACTGCAGAACTGAATAAAAGGAAAATATGCTATGCAAAAGACATAGCTGCAAGGATGTTCTTAGCCCTTGATATGCATGTATATTTTAATGAAGGAAAAGGTGTTACATCAATATAACTAAATTTGAAGGGCTCCTCTCTGACATTTAAAGAGAAAGAGGAGATTGGGAATTTCATTTTTCCCCACAGAAGTCTTTTATGTGCTTTAGCGTTGTTGGAATTTCTTTTCCTCAGGTATTATCTAGAAATTAGATCACAGAGTCTTTCTTTACCTGGATGCCGGCATTCTTGTATGAAGGAAATTCAACAACCTGAGTGCTGCCAGGGATACTGGGGCCCAGACTGCATGGGTAAGCTTTTTTCTGATAGAATTTGAATAGAAATAAAGAAATGTTTTTTCTTGCTTTCAGAAACTATTTCTACAAGAATTATGCTTCTCAGAGTTTACTACAGGATCAGAAATAAACAGCTCTGCTTATCCAAAATTTGAAGGTTCTGGAGAAAAAAAAACAAACAAACAAACAAACACAACACACATACCCAGAGATTCATTTAGAAAGAAGAATTAATGGAACATTTCCAAAAATTCAGGGTTCTTTGTGGATTCTGAGTTATTCAAAACAAATAATTTCAGTCAATGGCTGAAAAATGACTTTTTGCATATCACACAATAGCTGAAGTTGTCAGGGACTTCTGAAGGTATCTGGTACCTGGCCCTGTTCAAGCAGGACCACCCAGAGCAGGGTGCTCAGGACCATGTCTTTCGGCTTTTGAAGATCTCCAAGGAGACTCCACAACCATTCTTGACAACCTGTGCCAGTGCTCCAAAACCCATACAGTATGATCTTCAGAGGGAACCTTCTGTGTTGCAGTCTGTGCCTACATCACTCTTGTCCAGGCACCAGGCATCAATGAACAGAGTCTAGCCCTATCCTCTTTACATCTTTCCTTGCGGAACTTAAGGATATTGATGAGGTCCCCCTGAATCTCCTTTTCTCCAGGCTGAACAACCCCAGCCTTCTCAGCCTCTGCTCCCTGAAAAGATGCTCACATCCCTTCGTCATCTTGGTGGCCTTCCATTGGACTCCTTTCAGCATTCTCATTCCATTCTTGCACTGAAGACCCAACAGTGGACCCAAGACCCCACGTGGGGCTTTGCCAGTGTTGATCCCCTTCAACTGAGAAAATCCCGACAATAGCTTATGAAAACTGAAGTTTTCAAACAGAAAATTTTCAAGTTTTAATGTTAAGTCAGAAATACCCTTTTCTGAATCTGAAGTATTTCTCCATATATTTATCTCTTTACTTCCTGACTTAGTAGAGTCTTTTCTTTAGGTTATTTTTGAACAGCCAGCCAAAGTACAAGGCCATTACTCAAGTAGCAACAATGAGGAGAGCCACTCCTCCAGCAGTCCCTTCCTCAGGAAAAATCTTTCAGCATCTCTGCAAGTACTTTAAATTTCAGGCTACTGAAACAGGCACCGAGACCTGCAGAGGATGTTTCCCTGCCCACAGAGAGCATTTCCTCCTTCAGAAAAAGGAGCTAGCATCCAGTTCAATATCTGTGAATTCCTTCTGTCCACAAAACAGATAAATAATCATCTTAGCATGGCCCGCACTATGGTTTAAATATCAGACATTTATCTACTAAAACAAAATAATAAATAAATATAAAAATTTTAAATCTCATTTACAGCTACTTCTATCGAAATAAATAGTAGAGTGTAATGCAGTCTTCCTTTGAAGGTAACCACTCGTGCAGTGATTTACCATTTTCGCAATGGAATTGGAACCTAAGTGTCCAGAAGGAGAAAATTTGATTATCCCATACTTCAGGGTGTTGCATGAGGCCATGTGAGATGTATGGGTGCTTTTAGAATCGATGGTGAGCTCTTCTTTGCTGCAGACATGGTACAGGAGTAGGGAAGCCACAGAGGCAAGGAGGATCCCTCTTCCTTCAGGCAAACTTCCTAGCCCCAAAAATCAACGTCTCTGAAATTAAGGTCACAATACTGTTTCTGCTGTCGTTTGGAGGAAGAAAACAGCTCTCTTTATCTCAGTTTCTCTAAGAATGTACAGCATGCCTTGAAATGTTTGGAGGAAAGCAGGTCCTTCCTGAAGCTGAAGAAAAATCCCTGACTAGGAGTTTACTTCACCTTTGACATCTGATGGCAATGACAAAATTAGCTCTTAAATAGTGCTCTGACTTCCTTAAACGATAGCCCTTACTGCTACATACGGTATGAATGAAAGATGTTTTGTCTGCTTCCCTTCCTACTGAGAACTCCAAGTAATGAGCCACCTCTCTGTTAATAGGCATCAGGAAAAAGGGATCAGCGCGGGGGAAAGGAGCACAGCCTTTTAGCACTGCCATCTTGAACCTGCCCTGCCAGAAAATAAGTGATACCACCAGGCCACAAGAATAAGGCTTTGTAGAGGAAGTTGATTTCTAGTGAGAGGTCCTCTCCATCTAATCCAGCCCCTAGCCCAGCTCACATTTCCACTCTGGGCACATATTTGCATGTCTCAGTGAGTACTGTCTGTGAGGAGCCAAATGAAGACAAGTAAACCAAGAAGAGGCTGCCTTTGAAAACAGTTAGGTGAATTAAACTCTCAGTTCACCCAAACACTGGGGTTGGGCCAAGTGACAGTATCAGCATCACTCCCATCTGTGCCCCATGTCAGAGTCCTGGTGCTGCCTTCTGCAGCCCTGAGAGCGAGGGGAGGGGAAGTTCTTTATCTGCCTAACCAAACTTGTTGAACAATGCAGCAATTTGCTAAGCTTCTGATAAAGTCATCCCTTAGTGGTGGCAGCAAAACAGGAGACAAGATGTAGTGAAGACAAGAGGAAGTGGAATGAATACAAATAGTAAACACTGTACTGTCAGCAGTTTTGAAGTATAATTTCCTGGAATTTGTACCATAAATGCTGCATTTTCTCTGTCTTTGCACACTTAGCATCAGAGCAGTTAAAATTGTTTTCATTCATAGCAAACATTAAAGAGTCGTACCCATGCAAGTCCTAAGGATTGATATGGCTGTCACATGGTACCCAGAAAACAAGGTTCACTAAAAGCCACTTTACAGATTAAAGTACGTGTACATTGTACTTAAATGTAGTTTAACTCATTTCTGGTTCTTTCATCTAATCTCTTAATACACACTTCTATTTCAGCAAGTATAAATAAACTCAAACACCCACCTTTAAATGTACGCATTATTGTTGAGAAGCTTAGGATTCTTCCTGGACCTTCAGAATGACCAGATCTTAGAGATTCAACATTAAGATACAAACAAAGATTAACAGATTGATACAAAGCCAAAGTCACTAAAATTTCTTGCAGACATATGCACATCCACTTAATTTTTCATCACTCCACCCAAATCAGATTTATTTTCATGTGAACTTCCGTGTTACTTAACCTCCCTAAATTAAGTTCCTCATTGGTGACATAAACCCACTGTGCTGCCCACTTCAGCCCACACAGAGTAAACCAGGGCTCTTCATAACCAATAAATCTACCAGAAAGGTACAGCAGAGCAACCTCAAGGGCAATGAGAGTTTGCTGCACTTGGTCAGCATCTGTATCAGGATTATGGTAGTGAATGCAACTCCAGCTACACTGACAGCTTACAGGAAGGAAGGGCTTATGTAAAGAAGTTAATAAACCGCATCCACAGAGAGGCTTCACAGCTTAAAAATAAGGATAATCCTACAGGGAGGAAAACTTGACAGAACAATCTGAATAAAAGCAATCATTATATGCATTTTCTAATGGTAAAAGCTCATTAATTTATTTACTTTTTAAAATGTGAATATTGAAAAATCTCAGCCAAAAATTCAGTTTGGTAATGTAGTCACTCTTTCTCATCCTTTCTGTCTGGCTGGGGTTTGTAGTCAAGCATCATCTCACTTGGTATGCCACCACCTGTAACCATGGTTTTAGCACCTAGGGATCTGGAAAACATAGCACATCTTTGGCACTTAGGTTTTACAGTAGCCACAGCCTGTTAGGAATGAAGCGGATTGTGAGATACCCAAATCTCAGTTTCCAAGAGGATTTGAATCAAATATCATGGAATCAAATATTACGGGAGGTACCAGGGAAGTACAAGAACAAAAATACTTTGGGGAGACAAAAAAAAAACAAAAAAAAAACAAAAAAAAAACACTTTGATTACAGGAAGAAGTAATTAAATAATTTTCCTGTGTTAAAGAGGGATGCTGGTTTCTGCTGAAGCTGAGTTTTAAGTGGGTAGATTCGGGTGGATGCAAAACAGTAGCCACCATCTGAGTTCTCTGCCTGGCCCAAAGCCTATTTGAGGTCCTCATCTCTGATATCCAAGGAGAGCAGAAGAGCAGAGCGAGGTGACTGATTGTTCACTGTCACTTCCAGCATGTCCAGGAGGAGCTGCATCACCATGCAATGGGAGAGGACACTGTTCCCAGGGCTTGAACGGAAATGGAACGTGCACATGTCAGGTACAGACTTTCTCTTAGAGTAAAAATCTATACTACACTGTATTGTAAAGTAATTCAGAAATAGCAGGGGTAGACCACGTGGAGTTCATTGTGCTTAGTTTGCACTAAACTTAATAGCATTATTACTAGAGGCTATTCTAATTTTAGGCTTGGGGAGAAGCCTTATCAATCTCACAATGAACTGAAAGGAGACTGTAGGAAGGCAGTGGGTGGTCTCTTCTCCCATGTTAGCGATAATAGGGTAAGAGGGAATGGACTTAGGTTGCACTATAGGAACTTCAGGTTGGATATTAGGAAACATTTCCTCTCAGAAAGAGCAGTGCTGCAGTGGCACAGGCTGCTCAGGGAGGTGGTGGAATCACTGTCCCTGTAGGTGTTTCATGTGGATGCAGCACTGAGAACATGGTCCGTGGGCATATTGGGGACTGACTGGTGGTTGGACCAGGTGATCTTAGAGGTCTTTTCCAACATTATTCTATGATTCTGTGAATCTTGAAGCATATGGTTTGAGTTCTTCTTTATGGTGTGCTACTACTCAGGACTTTTTGCCTTAATTAGAATGAATGTGTCTTTGGGACTGCAGTCTAAGTACTATGTTTCTTTGTTGAGAGCGTAATGTGCAGTACTTAATAACTTAAAAGAGAAACGCACTTCACACTCTTCTACTTCACCCAATACTGATTAATCTTACTTTTAAACTGAAAACACATCTTTGGGGGATATATGAGAAATAGGCAGAGTGAAAAGTAGTCAGGAAATGCAATTTCATAATTATAAGAATGATTTTGTCATTAGGCTTGATTATTGTTCCCTATTGTTAACTTGAGAAAACAACAAAAAAAGAAACTAGAGAGAAAAATTATTCCAAAGACAACACTTTCTTGAACACCACAGTCAATCAGTCCTGATTTGCCGACTGATTCATTTTCTTCTTCCTTTATAGAGTTATGAATGTGGTTTAGTTGTTTTTGCTGTTGCTGTTTGTTTGCTTTTTGTGGTTAAAGATGTTGCTTTCAGGCTGCTAACCATGTATCTGCCTGTACATAGATGAAAAGTTTTAATTTCCATTCTGTAATTCCAGAAAGGATTTGCTGGGACAGCCTGTGAAAATTGTGCTGAAGAACATTTATTTGGCCCTCAGTGCACATCAGGTGAGTTTGAGCTCTCTCAATTGAAATGGGGATAAGCAGGTGAGCGTAAGCTGTATTCAGACTCTAAAATCACAGTGAAAAGTGCGGAGAGCCCAAAGTTTCCGATCAAGAGATGCTCTCTGCTTCAGGAAACACAACAGGGAAAGAAAATGGGCAGCTACTAAATCCTTCATTAAGAAGGGGGCTGGATTCAACTCAGAGCTGTTCAGACAGTGCTGTCAGTGTAACACTACAACAATACCCTAATATTGTCCTTAATATTTTTGTTTTGGCCAATCATAAAAAAATAAATTAGGAGTTAGAATAATTTTTGTGCTCCTGCAATAGGGCCTTCCTGTTACTTCCTACTGTTACTACTGCCTTACAGTTTTCATCCTAATTTGTATTTATTTGATTGAAATACGGGATGTTGTTTTGGCACTTAAAATACTAGGTAGGAATATATGAAATGAATAATTTACAGTGGCTTTGGAGTTTTTGTATGACTTTTAAATACATTTACCAACTGAAACTTCCGTATCAAGGCAGGAAACACCCATGTGGCACTGAAATTAATGGTTCTTGATGGACCTTCCTCTCCAAAAATTAATTACCTTGTCACTGGATCCAATTCTGCTTTCGATCCCCACTATATTCTATACCACACAGCTCCATAATTCTTTCAAAATGTGAAAAAGCATGAGTGTATTGATTTTATAGTGCTTTTTTTTGGTTGGTTGACTGTTTCACTAGTTGGCCATATTTCTTTTTGAAGTAGTAGGACACTGAGTGAAGGATCAGAGCTATTTGGACTATTTAGTATGAAAATAGATTGTCAGCTAATACATAGTGTTCTCCTATTTTGCCCGTGTCTTTTATTTTTATTTACCTTTCTCCTTTACCTGCTGAGCATTAGCCATACTCAGAACATTATCTGAAGGTAAAAAAGATTACTAAGGTCCCTTTTCCACATGGAAAACACACTTAACTCTAAAATTTTCATAAGATTTGCATTAATTATACCTAAAGAGTCATGAATAGACTCAGTTCAGATCTGTGTTGGCTCTTCTACATTAATCCTATACCTCAACTGACTCAAAGACACTTTTGTCCACTGGATGCCAGTGTTGATACACAGAAATGCAACTCAGACAACGTTTTCATAAAAATAGAGTACTTGAATGAATTCAATATTGGAAATGTAATTATTTTCTGAGCAGCTACTGGAGGATTCAATGGCGTATTAATTTAGGGATCGTTTTACACTTCAGCTTTCAGATATTTGAGCTCATCCAAGTTTTATAAGTATTTATAAATAATGTACATTTGTGATGAACTGGTTTTCCACAACACCTTAGATGTTGCTAATTATTACAGCAGGAATAGTAAGGTGAGTAAAGTATTACTAATTAAGTACGGTAGGTGATTTGCAAGAGCCCAGACTGTGTTTGTAGAGGAGGGGGGCAAAGTGTATCACTTAAAGTCACCAATACACCTTTGTACTTCTTGGTCTTTTTTGGTATAACCGTACAGGGCTTGTTTTAAAATCATTGTAATGGTAATTGAAACAGTTATAAGGCTTTTAAGAATACATGAGGTTTCAAAAACAGCTTGTAAAAGGGCCTCACAGTTGACTGGACTCTGAATACAGAGTCATGTTGTGCATATTATCACAAGGTTTGTGATCAGAAATAACAAAGTAAAGGAACAAATGGGACCAAACTAAGTGCTTCAGACCTAGTCTCACACAGTGACCAATTATCCTTTTAAGTAGATTAATACTCTTTTGGGAAAAAAAAAAAAAAAAAAAAAAAAAAAAGACACATAACTCATTTTCATTTGTTTGAAAGGCAGGCAAGCAGAATTAAAGCAAAGATTAAGTACTTACTACCCACTTGATAACAGTAATAAAAATGAATTATGTTACGTGTTATATTCAATTTGGCCTCAAGATTGTAAGTTTAATTTTTCAAGACTTACTGTCTTAGCAATGGGTCATTTTGGTGTTTCAGGCCCTCAAGCTATTATCAGACTGCAAAAATCAGAATCTGTTACTTGCTGATGTATGCAGCTGTAAGTACTTATTTTCTCATTAATAGAAAACTATAAATTGAAGAACTCAAGTCAAAGCTTGCTTTTGAAAATTGCACTTACTAATACTTAACAGTTGTTGACCAGGGCACTATTTGCTACCGTTAACCACTAAATATATCTTTCCAAGTACAGCCTGAGTCAGTAAATCCAATCCATCTCTCCATCTAGTTTGCAACTGTGTTCATGGAGTATGCAACAGTGGAATTAGAGGAGATGGAAGATGCACTTGCTTGTCTGGATACCAAGGTCTCAGCTGTGATCAGCGTAAGTAGCCTGTTTTCTATATCAGATATATTCAACTGCTGTAATACATTTAGAATTGGTAAGGACAGGCAACCAAACATACAATAAAACTCAAATCCTGCATGTGAGCTGCCATAACCATTATCACCCCTTCAATCACCATAAATTATTATGACAACAGCAATGGGATTGATGGCCTGCAGATCAGGAGAATTTTCAGCTAGTAAACTGGAGGATAGAGTGTCTCCTGGCACAATATGCAGACACAGCTTAATCTGTCTCCCTTTGTCCCTCAGCAATAGCTGAATGCAAGGCCTTGCAGTGCCCTGCAAACTCAAGATGCACTACCTCAGGCGAGGATGGCAGAAGACTGCAATGCACGTGTCTACCCAACTACCATGGAGATGGTACACAATGTGAACGTGAGTAATTTTCATCTACACTAAGTTTTTTGGAAACAACATCAACATTATTATTTTAGTTCACATACTGAGTACACTTTTGAAACAAATCTCACCATCATCATGACTTAACTGTTCTTCAGTGCATTTCCCAAAGAAATATGAGATACACAAACCAGATTCCTTCTGGATCGTAGTGAACACTAAAGTAGACTTCAGAGGCACATCAATCCAAAAATCAGACAAAAGCCACTAATACATAGTGCTTTGAAATGCGCATTGTGGATACTAGGTCATCAGTGTTTACAAATCCACTCCTATCACATCACTTGCTGAAGTGATAGGACTTCAGTTTACTTTCATAAGAGTCAACAACATCAAGCAGGGGTCTATGCTAACTGACTATCTGTCATGTATTGGCTCAGTTTTATCATTAAGTATAAAATCCATAGAAAAGTTACAGCTTAGCTTTCCTGTTTTCCATGAAACAAAGATAATGGCATCTCAGATAGAATAAAAAATCTGCCATAAAGTTTTTTCATAGGTTCCTCAACTTGCTGCTGAATACTCAAATTAACCATATTGCAAGAACCCAGATTTTATTTCTTCTGCTTACAGTATATCTTGCAGCATTACTTCCTTCTTCTAGACAAGTTTCAGTGAAGAATAAAAGGCTGTACCTGAAGCTGGAAACACTGATTAGTAAATGTTCGCTAAAACCAGAAGTCCATCTTACTCTATCCAGGAATATTTACAGCATGTAATTCAATCGTCTTAGTCTTGAACGTGTACCACCCTCTCTGAGCCCTCTTGAATACCACCTAAGAGGAGGACTTAAGAAAGTGATTCCTCAAGGAATGCAAAGTCCTACTGACAGGCAGCATAGACAAGCAACCAGCAGGGAAGGGTGCTAGTATCCCTACCTCCCAAGTTTTGTAGTGATACAGCCCATGACAATATTGTTCTTCTGCCCAGATACCTTCAGCTACTGGGATTGTCTGTGGCTTAAGTCAGTGTCACACATTTGATTAGCTGATAAACAGAGGACAAGCAGCTCTAGGAGAACAATGTAACATAGGACAGCAGTAGCTGCTTTAGACTCAGCTTGGAAGTGGCATTTTTTCTGGACAGTTTGAGGGTATGAATGTCCACGTATGTGATTTTACACTGGAACAGAAGAGAAGGCTTGACAGAATGAAGTTGAGCATTGCCAATTCTCCCAGTCCCAGCTGAGGGGAATGAAGGGGAGGACAAAAGGAAAAGACAGTGAATATCACCACCTTTTTGTTCACTCAGGAGCCTACCTCCTTCCAGTTTCAGTGTGTGCTGAACTGGACACAGATGTATGTGAAGAAGCATTGCTGAATTATGAACAAGAAGAAATAATGCTATTGCCTTTACAAAACTGGCTGCTGGAAATAAATAGAGAGCTCCTAGTCCAGTCCTGAATGTACAGCAGTGTGGAAGACACAAGTAAAGAACTTGCTGTCCAGTTTTCCATGTAGCTGAATGGTTGACATTATATTGTTTAATTACCAGAAAGAAAACAGTGAAGGCCTATCATATTGAGAAATAGTTTTCAACTGATCTATCATGCACTTAAAGCTTTAACTGACCTTGTATCACCTATCTGGCCTCCTTTGGTTAAAAACCACCAGAGAACAGGGAAATAGATGTGATATTTTAATGAGCACATTACGTGATTATATCTGTTTATAACTCAGTTTGCCATGTTAAGTGATCATTTCTGTACAAAGCAACAACAGATGGTTGCTATGTTAGTATAAACACATTCCTCTCTTCTGTCTTCACGCTGCCACAATACTTTGGACTAGGATGTTATGAGAAGTTGTCATGAGAAGTTTAGTCTACCCGGGCTTTGTTTGGCATGGGGATGTTCCAGTAAATCTTTGTATTCAATTTTTAGAATGTGGGCCTTAATTCTCTTACCTTTTTGTTTTTTCCCTCAAGCTATCAATCCATGCTTTGCAAAAGTCTGTGATCCTAATGCCAACTGCACTTACCTTGGACCAAATCGTCACAAATGCACCTGTCGAGAAGGTTATAGAGGGGATGGTCAAGTCTGCTTACCTATAGACCCTTGCCAAGCGCTATATGGGAATTGCCCTGCACAGTCTACCATTTGTATATATGACGGCCCAGGAAAGGTTAGTGTTAAACTGGTGCCCCAGATGTAGGTGGCCAGGAGGTATCCCCTTTCCCTCTCCCTCTATATATAGAAGTGTGTGTCACCCTCTGAAAGTGGGGATGAAAATAGCGGTCTTTTTTGTAGAACGTTTTGGCTCAAATTTGTCTCCCATAAGTGGAGGCACTGAAATGAATCTTCTCACAGATAAATTTTCTGTGACTGCAAGGGGCTTGTAGGATCAGAAGGGTCCTTACATAGGTACCATAGATAAATATACCTAAAGTTAGTGTAACATGAGTCTTTGAGGACTACTGATGAAAGGCACCACTGTATAGGCTGCACATTATACGTACTGTCATGAACTGGCTCAGGCTTCTGTATTGTACTTCTGCCACTGAAAAAACAAGACTTCAGAAGGCCATGCTTGTTTTTCCTGGACACCCTATAGAGCAGAAAGGTCAGATAACTGACTAGTTATCCAGGGATGTCCTGATGCTCATGGTCAACCAAGTTTCTTCACCCAAGAGTTTCTCAATTTATTACATGTGGCCAGCATGCACAGGCTGGCGTGTACTGCTGGTATGTCATATCAGTTAATAACATGCTTTAGCACTTCATTTTGAGAGAGGGCTGTGGGAACAGAGAAGAAAAACCTAACCTATCTATCTACATCGACTTGAAATGTTCTCTGTCACAGAAGTGAGCCTAAAGGCTTTACCTAAAGGAAATGTATCTGGGAGTCACTAATTTTCTGGAGTGGATAAAGCCTTGCAGGAAGCTGTATAAATATGGATAAGCTTTATACTTGCATCTGAACTCACCAGGTCATTAACTAAGGCTTTGAAATTTCCCGGTCTTTAAATCCTAGGAGCAGAAAGTACGCTGAGATCTTTATTTTCTGCACGTCTAATTTCTCTCTACCCTCTCCCATCCCTTTGATGCAGTCCCACTGTGAGTGTAAGGAGCATTATTCAAACTTTGTTCCTGGGAAAGGATGCAGCATGATAGACATCTGTGAAACAAACAACACATGCCACACAAAAGCTAAATGCTCAATGGTTGCTCCAGGACAGATTACGTGAGTATTTATTCTTATTAAAATTCTCACCCAGCTTCTCCTTCCTCCCTATCATCAGCAGACTTAAAACATCCAGTGGATGAGCATTTTCCAAAGTTATTATTAATAGTTTTGTTATCAAGGACTAAGGACAACATTTAGTGGAGTTAGGATCAACAAAATAGCACTTCAGCCCAATAAATAATGTCTACTACATTTTGGTTTTATTAGTTCTCATGTCTACTCCATTTTTAAAAAAAGGATCAAGACCTGTTTTCTGTTCCTCAGGACAAGCAGCATGGTCTGGCTTACAGCTGAAGGCTCTTCCTTTTCAAAATCACAGTAACAGCCTCTTGGCAGAGGTCCCTGGCACACGCTACCCCTTCAGCTGTGCCTGGGCATTGCCTGGGAAAGTGTTGTGTGGGCCAGAACCATGCCAGGCAGCATGCTAAAAAATAATCAGCATTAATTTGCACAGGACAGTGCCGGAGCCCTGGCTGTTTTTAGTGTACTAACCAGGGCATCTGTCCCTCATGCTGTGAAAGCAACACTCGCCTCAGCAGAATCCTCAAACCAAGTGAAAAATTGCACAACTTACAGCAGAATCTCTAATCTTTTACGTAAATTTATTTTGCAGATATTATGAGGAAAGTCTGTTTCAACACAAAACTTAACAGTGCTGTATCAGTCCAAGAGCTCCAGAAGTGCTAGCATTTGGGAGCTGAGAATTAGAATGTAAAAGACAAGACAGGCCATTAGCCATAGGCTGACTAACAAATCATTTTATAGGTTTACAGACAAAAAGTGTTTGCATGAAAGAGTACATTTATTGCCAGTTCATGCCTCATCACCCAGCTTATTCTTACAGTGAAAAATTAAAATCGCTATTGTGTAAGCTATTGTGCATTTCCAACAAGTTTCATTTCTGGAACACGCTGTGCTACTCGAAATGCACTTTGTTGCTGCAGCACACCAGCAGCTCCAGGTGTAAAACTTCAAAGATTGAAGTGTATTTATATCTGAAATCAAGACCAAAATGCAAATTTTCTTGAGTTAAAAATTTTAAACAGAATTCTGCAGCACATAAATCAGTACATTTCTTGCCTAGTTTATCACCACTTCACTGCTGCCACTGAGTTTTTAACAGCTAGATTGGAAGAAGTATTAATTTGTATCCCACTCCCGTCTGTTGGGCAAAAAGTGAAACAGCCCTGAATAGTTTCCAGTCAAGGTTAAACCATGTATGAGAGAGAAACTTTGCAAAGAAAATAATTCATTGGTAATGTGGTCACAGTAAACTGTCTCTGATACACGACAGCATTTTTGTTGCAGCCCCAGACTTTAAATGCATTTAGGGTTTGGGGCTAGGAATGGGCCTTGTTTCTATTTCCTTTTTTGTGGGTTTTTTTGTTGTTGGGTTGGTTTTTTTTTATTGTTTGCTCGTTTGTTTGTTTTTTAATTTCTCCTAAAGCACAGAGCTGTAACAAAGTTCACAAACCTCTTTTTCTTCCTTTCCACTTAGTTTTTTTTATTCATTAAAGACTCAGTCGCACTGCTAGCTTCCCACCTATAATTACTTCTGCTTTCTCCGGAATCAAATGACCTGTACAGGAATAAATCTCACACACAAAGATGTAGAAAAGACAAACACCTATGGTTTGTGAATATAACAGAGCAACCCAATGGAAAATCAAGGCTGTCTACTTCTGTTCTCAAATAGATCTTTTCTGAGTGAGTGCTGACATTTTCTACAGCACTGCTTCAGCAAGCAATTACATACAGCCTTGCCCAGAAGCTATGAATCTTTGGCTGGTGCAGAATTACACAGCTTGTGAAACCGTAACATCTCTGGTTTCCATGCAGAAATGGCTTTCCCTCAGCCAGCTTCCATTATTTTCTATTCTAATTCCACCCTTATTTTACCTCTGACTGTTTTCATTGTAGAAATTAGTAGGTTCATAAAGTGAAATCTTATATAGAAAGATGGGTTTCCCTTCTTCAGAAGGGTTCCAGTTCTGCTTCCTGTCCTGGTTAGACTGGGGAATTGTCACATCAGCTCTTTTCCTATACTGTCCATGCGCTGTATCATGAGAACATCAAACAGGTTACAGTACACAGTGCATTCAATGCAAAAGAATGCTTCATATGAAGCATCATTTGCAAACCAGATTCTGCAGACAAACAAGATAAAACTCATCTAGTCAGTCACCTATATTTACAGTGTTTTTAGACTACTATTCTTACAAAGGACCAGAAGGAACCACAGCTTGAACCTCTTGGCCAAAATGCCATCTACACTTCCTCTGAATCAAAATGCAACCCTACCAGACTGCAGGGACTGTGGAGATTTTAGAATGAGATTGCTATCATCAAGAATATAACTGTGGTAAAGATCACTTCTGTCCAGACGTACAATACCTAGATAGCAAACAGGACCTGGAATCAGGTTGATATTACTGTGGGGTGTAATTGGCAAACTGAATATGTAGCAGTCAGCACATGGAAACTATTAGGTCATTATTTATATAAAGAAGTTCTTCCTGTTGCGTAGGTTAATGTTCCTTCTTTAATTATGACTTCATGAAAAAAACGTCTAGAAAGGTGAATCATTATTGACAGGGCTTGTATGAATACTGAACACACTGGAGACATGATTAGGAAAGGCACTATTAAAAGCCAGTGTTTGGCAGCATGTACCATAGTTGTTCAGCTTCCTAAATATAGTTAGAATATCTTTCTGTGCGTGCTGCATGTTGACAAGTGCCTGCTCTAAATTTAGCACTGAAGATGGGTAGATCACAGAGCTGACACCTCCAGCCAGTCCCATAGGCTCAGCAGTTCTGAAGAGTGCAACAGAAACTGCTGAGATTGGCATAAAACTGTAGGTGTTGTGACAGATACAAGATCAATGTACAAGCAAGTCTGAGTTGCTTGTTGAAAATCAAAAGCATTTGTACACATCATCACTTAAGAGCATGCACATTTCAACCATATTGACAATCAGCATCTTCTTCCCCATCTCTCTTGTGACACAGAGACTTTCATGTTCTTAAAGTCCAATTTTCACTAGACACTTTTCCTCCACTCATGAGATGAAAAACATCAGGCTGGCATTTGGGGTTGTTCTTCCATTAATTCCCTCTAGACTTTGCCTTGGATGAAACACATTTCCTTAAACACAGACCACGTCCAGGCAGCAAGGCTGCTTAGCCCATCTCAAGGCAATGCTGATCACTCTTACGGGTGCCACCACTGATGCTGCCCCAGAAGTCTGTTGTATAACACTGACACCTTCCAGAGACTGAAGTCCCCAAGGGACACCAGAGTTTCTGAGGTGGTGTGATCTTGCCAGTGCAAAGATAGCATCAGCACAAAGTATACATCTGAAAAAGCATGAGATTTCATGCTGCTTCAGCAGCCTACACATAACCTTCCCTTGTCCATGGGCAGGTGGGCTGAAACTGCTGGGCTGTCATAAGTGGCATGTCCAGAATCCCCAAAAGATCCTCTACATAGCCAAGGGTGCCATACAGAAAAGCTCCCACTTATAGTATCCCTGCAAGGTGGACACCACAAACATACTGCTACTTCCTGGTCCACTGACAAAGGTCCATCCTAACTGGCAAGTGGCCACGATGTTTCCATGCACATCTGCAAGCATAACACACTGAGATCACCAGCCAAAATTGTTTTAATCAGGAGGGGTTTAAGGGTAGCTTTGTTGCAAAGGGATACTGTTTCACATTCATTACCATGCCTAGCTGAGGCTTATTAAAATCCATAGAAGAGGCTACAAGAACAAGGGGAGTTTACAGCTGGCAAGTGATGAAATAACAAATTAATACAGTTATCCAAGAAATGACAAGATACATACAGCATCCTAACACCAAATGGTACTTTACCTTTGCTGAAGCAAACATGTGAAACTAAAGCAGTGGTTCCTGAGTATGCCCTTCATAGAGTAAACATGCCTAGCATGCTTATCTAGAGCCCCACTGACTTTGCAGTGCATCAACACACAGCTGAAATGGCAATCCCTTCCCAGGTGTACGTGCCAGAGGGGCTATGTGGGGAATGGGCTCGTGTGCTATGGAAACATCATGGAGCGCCTCCAAGACCTGAACACAGAAGCAGGAGGACGGTGGCAAGGCAAGCTAACATCTGCCCTAGCACTCATGGGTAAGTGACCACACACAGCAGTCATCTCCCGTTGTGTGATTTTGCTTGTATTGAGAAGCCGTGATCCATGATCCCTCAAAATCAGTGTTTCAGACTCAGTGCATTTATATTTTCGAGCATAAATTTGACTTGTTCCATTATCCTTGCCTTAGGATAGTATTTTAGTAACATACTATGGCATGGGAGAAGTTGATTCTGCAGCCACTCATTGACACTATTAGGTATATAGCTTTTGGTACTAACCCATGTTATCACATACTATCTAATAATGAATTCACATTCATCATGCTGTATGACCCAAAGCCACCGAGGCCGTTATCATGCATGTCATCTAATTGTACAGATCACTGTAACATATCAGATAAAGACGGTGATATTCAAGAGATGGGGGGAAAAATATCTTGTTAGATTGTAAATGTACAATCAAGGTCCAAATGCAGATCCAAGTACTTTCTGCAGCTGAATTTATTATTTAGGACAAATACCATCCTATAATCAGATGAGCTGCAAATCCCCAGTATGTATGTGGTTTGGAAATATACCAGGAGAGTACACGGAGGAGAAAGACCAGAAAGCAGTAAACAGGAAGGATGATGGCAGTGGAAAAAAAAACTGCTGATAGCAAGACAAACATTTTGGAAATCATGCCAGACTGCTGTGCATTTGTGCACAGAGCTATTCTTGGGAAATGAAAAGCAAATTATTTGTGAATTCTCAAATAGAAGGGTAAAAAAATATTGAGAAAAAAAAAAAAAAAAAGGCTTCTTTTATTTGGCTATCCGAGTCATTCACCTCGCCAAAGATTTTTGTATCTGTTTGTAATTGTGTCACGATATAACAAATCCTTGTGTAGAGAACATAACTGTATTCACTGTCTTCCGCTGCAGTGTCAAAAGTTTGAGACCTGAGCAAATACTGCTGGAATAAAGATGGATCTTTGAACTAGAGTAAAAATTCTGCAAAGCTGGCCAAGGGCAAAACCTGGTAATTGCCTTCATATTCAGCACTTGAAAGCAGAAATCCACTGCCTCAGCACAGAGTACTAGGTTGTGTTTTTTTCTGTACTTCACCACTTGTGTCAGAAAAGTGCCTGGCATTCTGGATGTCACCATTTTTCAACAACAGCAATACAAATTCTATGTTCTTTGGTTAAATTTTGAACATGAATATGCCTCATGATTTACAAACCAGCAGCTAAAGACACATTAAGCACACAGGTTATTTTGCAGTACATTCTTTCTGCATCAAGGTCTTTCAAAACACAAGAATATAGAGCAGAACAGTCCACGTTGTGTTGTAAGACAGTAATAACTTCAAGATGTGTTCTCTTATTACACCATACCCATAATGTCTATGAAGACTTTGTTTGCTTCTAATTTTAATCCTCTGGAAAAAATATCCCATTATTAGAAATATGTAATGGCTTCAGCTACAAACTCAGTAGTCTCATCAGACTGTCTTGGAAATGGAAATATCATTTGGGTAGCAAATAAACTCTAATTAACTCACAGTGCATCAGCTTTTATTACCAGCTATGTGTTTGCTGTTGTTTGCAACCCCAGGAGGTTGTCAGCAGCAGATCCCTCACATCATGAAGCCTGAAGTGATATGAGACAGGAAGCTGTTTCCCTGCTAAGGCACAGCTCTAAAGATGTGCTATTCTCATGGCCATCACCCTGGTTTGCATGCTGTGAGTTCCAGGGTACCAAAAACATTCTGAACACTTTGCTTCATCTTGTGTCACACACACAGTATCATCTGGATTTCACATGACAACTACTTCTCATCTTTCATCAACTCAGATTTTAGAATCTTAAATTAACATTTAATAATCACAGGTACTATTCTTGCTTATTCTATCCTTGCATACCCCATATTCATTTATCTTTTTTTCTTCTTTCCTCATCAGAAAATGTCTATGAGTGGCCACTGAGCAGCCTGGGACCCTTTACCGTTTTTATACCAACAAACAGAGGACTCAAAGGTACCAATGTAAGTAAAAAACAGTGAGGGTTTTGAAGGAGAGTGATTTAGCTCCTTCAGAAATTTAACTTATTTGATTCAATAGATTCCGAAGAAGTTTTTGCTCTAGTCCACTTCTGGTTCACCATTCAAGTTTAGAGTCCAGAGACTGTCTTTTTCCTACTTGAAGGAAAAGCAGAATAGTTTAGTCTAAGTAGAACGCAGACATGTTTTGAGTATGAAAAAAGTGGCCTGATTTTCAAAACGCTTAACATCCACTGCCTTCCACCAAAGGGCAGGACAACAAAATGTCTCAGAGACTTTTTTTGGAAGAAGACTGTACTGAAATTAACCTTTGTTTTTCTGTCTTTCTAGATAAAGGAACTTCTGAATAACAATCTGAAAGCACAGTATTTTGTGAAACTCCATATAATTGCTGGTCAGTTAAATACCACTAGCTTGAATAATACTGATGTAATATATACTTTGACTGGCAAGTCAGGAGAGATATCAAGGGGAGAAAAGGTAGGTGAACTTCCAGACTAATCAGCAAGGATACTAGCTCATGTTTTTAATTCAACAAGGCATAGAAAAGAAAAATCATAGAATCAGTAGGTTTGGAATGACTAATAAGACCATCTAGTCCAACCATTGATCCATGCCCACAACCTCTCAAATCCCACTGTTTATGCTAGAAACCTGCATGTACTGCTCACACAGAGCAAGTACCAACTGCATTGCAGAGCCTACCTTCCTCTGAGTATCAGCCCAGACATCCCTTGAATTATGCAGGAAAGAGTAGCGTTCAACACAAATAAAATTCACGTGGCAGTTTATCATGAAAAATATGGAGTAAAGTTCATCGCAACCCACTTTATTCAACATCAGCAAAAACTGGGGCAGCCTGATGCCACAGTTTATCTCTGCAGCTGCCATAACAAATTTTATGCTCTAGAACTATTGCTCTTAGCCCACTGTCTTTTAATAGCTTGAGTCTCTGTGAAGACTGAAATCAAGTATTTTTCACATTCTTCTAGTAAACCAGTGACACCAAAGAAAAGAGATCTATTTTATTTCTTTAATGGGTATACATTCCATTTGTAACAGGAAAATATCATTGCTGTTTGAGGCCCATCAGCTTCCTGCAGGTTTCAGTACAATGCACCATCAGCAACATTTTGTTGCTTTAAACATACATATAATATCAGGAAATGGATTGTAGTCCCCTAAGATTACAGGGTTTGACCACTACAACCACATTCTAAATCATTTCCTGACAGACTTTTATTAGTAGCAGCCATCACAGAGCCCTTTCAGGTATACTGCTCCCAGCTTGTTCCCTTGTCCTTGCTTCTCTCATGAACTTTGTTATTTTGAAACAAAATAAAGTGGTCCCAATCCAAAGTCAGAGTTTTTTTTTCCGTTTCCTTGATAGGTGTTGGAACTAATGTTTAGCTTTCTCAGATTTAGATCACCCAGGTGTTGATAATGGAAAAGGATATTAGATATTATTCAACATGCATACTCCCATTGCATAATAAAAACTTACTACCCACTTCCTGGCTTCTTTCAGGATAATCAACTAAGAATTAGAATCCAGGGTGGAAGAAGGAAAGGAAAACTTTTGCAAGGCAATATTATTGCTTCCAATGGCATTTTGCATATTGTTGACAAAGCCATGGACAAGATGGAGCCAACATTTGAAAGCAACAAAGAGGTAAGGAAGAAGCCCTATCTGTGTGATGTTGGACTTTCTTTTACAATAGTTTCTCCTTCTTTTAACACAAAGAAAAATGACTGACAATAGCTATTGAATCTCTGTTATGCCAGCACACATCAAATCAGAGAGACAATGTCCAAGGTGAAAAGTAGCAATGTCATTTCTACATCAAGCAGCCCTGCCAAGGTGGATCATGGACATGGTTGTACTCAGTGCATCTGAGTTGTTTGTTCACACTCCAAGCATTCAGCTGAACAGAATAACTAAACTAAACAAACTAAGATGATGAGCATTTGCACAAATTCCTGGCAAAACTTGTAGTCAAAGCAGCAACACGCCAAGAGCTAAAATTCAAAAACCTATCATTTTGAATGCTTTGGGTTTTTTGGCGCTCTGTGTAGTCTTCAGTTCTCAGACAGTACAAATGTTTTCTCTGTGTCCTTTTCAATTGGAAATACAGAAATAATGCCGTGTCAAACACACACACCTGGTTTATATGTTCTGTGACCAGACTATTTTCAGAACAGTAACAGGCACTAACTCTAAGCCAGCAGAACAATGAGAACAAGAAGACACTGTCATTTCAGCTGCTTACAGACACCACAATCACTTAAAAATTAAAGAAACCCAAATATATTCAGATTTGTAATAACTGAGACTTAAACTAATTCAGAAAATAACTTATAAAGATTGTCATTCATTGGAGGTTATCTATCCAAAATATATCCTATATTCATGCTATTTCAGGAAACCATAATGTCAGTGCTTCAAGACAATGGAAGATACAGCCAATTTGCATCTCTGATAGAGGTAAGGATCAAGATAAGCAGTTCCATACAGTTATTTTATAAAGACTTCCAAAACTAATATGCAAATTTCACTTTTATTTTTAAATCAAAACAGAAAACTGGCCTGGCAATTGATTTACAGCAGGAGAACAGACCTTATACACTCTTTGTTCCAAGTAATGATGCTCTGAGTAATATGAAAGCTGAGGATCTGGATTACCTGCTTTCTGCAGAGGTACAGTCTTTCTATAGCACAAAGTGTTCTCAGAAAATAGATGTGGAATGTATAGTAGATTCATAAATACATATTATTCCATCTCTAGTATTCATTTACACTAAGTTCCTATAACCAAGGGTTAAGCCATCTTGAAAAAAAGATCACAAAGACACCCAGAGAGGAATAGGATTTGGGATCAAATATGAAGTGATTCTGAGGCTTCACACCACGACCCTGACCCCGTGCTTTTGCCCTGACTGCCACTTGTCAAAGTCCCGAACCCACTCCTAGGAGGCGTCATCTCATTCGGGAATGACAGATGGGAGTGGATGCCACAAGAGCACTACAAACTGGGGATTAACACTTGTGAGGTCCTATGGGGTTCTGGGATCATGGGATCATCATGCTTCCAGGGTACCTCCTTGCCACTGCTGATGGACTCACAAGTCTTCAGGGGCTAAAAGGTGGGTGTACCTCTGGGTGTACCAGGGATTGTTTACAATACTTAGGTGATTGAGGAGCAAGGGCAAGGTACCAGTAGGGCACAAGCCAGAAGTTAAGCATTACCACTGATGCAGAAGTTTCCAGCTCCGGTGGTGATGCAGTTCTCAGTCCCATGCTATCACACAGACCAGGCTGGGTCTGCAGTACTCACACAGGGCTAAAAAGTCCTCTCTCTTGTTCTTACAGGGCTCACTGAAACTACTGGAGCTGGTCCGACACCACACTGTTTCCAATGCTGAGGTGAGTATGGATGCTTCTTAGCTAGGGAGCTCAAAAGAACTTTTGGCAGGGGTTTTCCAAGAATGACTTCATCACAGTGCAACCTACAGAAAGGCTTCTAATGAGAATGGTGGTGCCTCTGCCTTTTCTAAGGGCAGACATTTCCACAGATCTCTAAGGATGCAAGCAAAGAAATATTTAGAGAGAAGTGATAACTTTGCTTAAACTGTATTCTACAGAGGAGGGGATAAATTGCTATCCTTCTAATCATAGAATCACCGAGGTTGGAAAATACCTCCAAGATCATCTACCAGTCCAATCCACCATCAATATTTCCCTACTAAGTCATGCCCCTTAGTACCATATCTAAATGTTTATTGAACACCTCCAGAGGCTGACTCCGCCACCTCCCTGGGCAGTCCATTCCAGAGCCTGATCATTCTTTCAGAGAATAAATTTTTCTTAATATCCAACCTGAACCTCCCCTAGTGCAACTTGAGGCCACTCCCTCATGGGATCATAGGATGCTATTGATAACTGTATGGGAGAAGAGGCTGACCGCCACCTTGCTACCATCTCCTTTCAGGTCAGGATGGTCTCCCCTGATCCTCCTCTTCTCCAGACTAAACAATCCCAGCTCCCTCAGCTTCTCCCCATCAGACTTGTGCTCTAGACTCCTCACAGCTCCATTGCCCATCTCTGGACACTTCTCAGGGCCTCAGTGTCTTTCTTGTAGCAAAGGGCCCCAATCTAAACACAGTACTCAAGGTGCAGCCTCACCAGAGTTAAGGGTACAATCACCTCCTTGCTCCTGCTGGCTACACTATTTCTTATATGAGACAGGAAGCAATTTGCATTGTTGGCAACCTGGGCACACCTTCAGCTGAGAGTTGACCAACATCCCCAAATCTATTTCTTCTAGCCCCAAGCCTATAGCATTGCCTGGGATAGTTGTGGCCAAAGCAAAGGACCTGACACTTGGTCTTGTTGAACTTCATCCCACTGACCTCAGCCCAGCAAGCTGTTAAGATGCAGCAAGCAATTAGTTTTGTTGAAGTTTAAAGTAACAGCTCTAACTTCACTGTGCTAACAGGTGTGACAATGCAATGCTACCCATGGAACTAGAGAAAACTGATAGAGTCTTTTGCTCACCCCAGAAATAAAGGTAGTCTTTTTTGTGAAATCTATTTGAAATGAATGATGATGTTACATTTATTTCAATTCACTTATATTCATTTCAGCTAGAGATTGCCAGCCTCATCTCAATTGGGCACATCCGAAGCACGGCAAAGCAGTTCCTTTACTTTAACACAACCAGCACTGTAAGTCCAAGGCAACTTTCACTTGTGGACAGCTCTCTCTAAGCTAAGATGAGGTGAATTAAGTCAGCCCACCACTTCCAGTGACTGATAGAAATTAGTACTATAAAAGATGCATAAGATGATCCTTATGATCAGCCACAATCTAGGAATGGTCCTCATTTATGCTTTCTGTGGTTTGGGGTGGGGAAGGAGTGGAGAAGTCTGTTTCAAAGATTTTAGTTCAGAACCCAAGCCTATGTCTACCAAAACCAGGCTCCTGAAGCCACTAGTGGTCTTCCTATTCTGGCCAGGCATTTAGTCACCACTTCTACAGGATAACAATGCAGACTATAAGGAAAACATTATAAGCCTCTGCTGTCAAACATTATAAAGAAAATGGGCAACATGTTTATGCTTCTTCCACAAATAAGTTTAAGAAAATCTAGAAAGCACATTAAAAATGAGAAGCACTACTAGATTTTATTTTTTTTTTAAATAGAAAGATCCAAAATTGGGAGGTTATGAGGGTTTTACTACTATTAATAATAACGTATTGTTTCACAGGGACAGGTCTTGGTGAGTGGAGAAGAAATTGAAGAAACGGATATTGTTGCAAAAAATGGTCGCATTTTTACTCTTGCAGGAGTTCTTATCCCACCCACCATTGTTCCAATTCTGCCACATCGGTGTGATGAGACCAAAAGTCAAATTGCAATGGTAAGAAAAAACAACAAAAAACACAATAGTTGCAACTACTCTGTGCAACACACATCAAAAAAGGGGGAAAATCTATCAATTAAATACAGCCACCTGGTTAGGAGTGCAAAACAGATAATCTGCAAACAGGGCAGAACACTGTTCTGTATTTCAGTGGGTGGAATTTGGTATATCCTGTTCAGTTTGGCAACAGAGCTCAGGCCTTTACACCTGGTAACACTCAGGTGCTTTTTCTGGAAAGAAGCCTGCGCATGGCTCTGATCCTTCAGTTTGCAATAAGCGTGGCTCCTGTGGGCTATTGCTGGATGGAGTTCAAGCACATACCAGGGCCAGTAAACAGTTCCGGTACAATGATGAAGAACAATTGCCAGCTGAGCTCTTACAAAAGTCCAGAACCACTGGACTCTTGAGCTGAACAGCATCAAAATTTAATGAGGAAAACAAAGAGCTGGCAGCAAGGAGCTATTACCTCTGGCAGTGACTCCAAAGTGCCAGCTGCACAGTGAGTCCGTAAATGAGGCAGAGCACACCTAGGACACTGCTGTACTTGGAACTCCTTATCAGTAGCCTACTGTGAGGAAAATGATTTAAAGGAAAAATAGATAGTGTCTGGCACAAAAATGCTTCTTCAAAGTGAAGTTAGGTACTTTGTCAGCTTTGAAATCTCCATGCATAATTAAAATACAATTTAATGTTCAAGGCTTTGTAGCAGAGCACTGGTGCCAAAGAGAATACCAGAATGGAGAAATGGCCTTGCTGGTCTTAGCAGACATTTTGTATTTTCATTCTCAGTAAACAAGAACAATCTCAGCTAATAAATCCAGCTTGTGGTATCATTGACAAGGCAAGGCTTGTCAGAACTGGAGGTTACACACACCTACAACAACCACACTTACCTAATATGGAACTATTACACTAACACACACATATCCATGTAACTGTACTTGAATGCTGCTCATTACTACAAGGTTTGCAGGAAACAGATGAAGACTGAAACACTATAAAAAAATTAGAGTCATAAAATCATTAAGGTTGGAAAAGACCTTCTAAGGTTATCTAGTGCAACCACCAGCCCATCCTCACTGTGCCCACTAGCCATGTCCCTCAGTGTCACATTCTAGGTCACATCCTAGGTAGAGAAAGGGAGCAATAGGTGACACTGGGCGGTGCTGAGCAGCGGAGAGAGCAACACTATCAGACGAGACACTTTCCACAGTTATTAGGCAAATTTCTGAGCTCTAAAGGAGAAAAAAAGCACTTGCAGGGATTTTCAGAAGCCTAAGCAATATTAGAAGCCTAAGACAATTTCCATCATGACTACACATCTTATCACAGGATTTTAGTAATGCATTTGTGAAAATACCTTTGAACCACAAACCTTTAGAAAACAGTAGTGGCACCTGTGATGCACAGCTATGTGACACACAGACGCTTTCATACATCTGATCCTTTGTTCCCTAATGTGCTGTGTGACAGGAGAGATGACTGTATCCAAACCTGTATTTGATTCTGTCTCCACAAGCAGCAATGATGAGGGGGTGGGGGAGAGAATGCCATAATTCAGGTTTGTATTCACTTGTCCAATTATTCTGAAACACACAAAGTAACAGACTGGACACCTGCTCTAGGATTTATTCTAGTTTGGTTGAGACAAAACACATTAGCAGTCATGAGTCTCATGGCTTTGACAAATTCTATATCTATGCACTGAAAGGCTCATCCTTTCTGAGGTGATTGCACACTGAACTTGTCTGAGGACTCACCTTTAAAACTGCCACTGTGGTTTCTATCTCCTCAGTGCTGTAATTGCCAGTCTCTGTCACCACCATCTGGTGGCTGGCTTAGCCACTGAGGAAAGACAACTAAGAGTTGAAGACAAAAGCAGCTACATACTAATGGATCATAGCAGAGTCACAGACCTAGCAAATGGAAGCAGAGAATATATTTCCCTTCACCACCTATAAAGAAAACACATTGGCTATGTACAAGACTTAACTAACCTGTGCTCTTCCTAAGAAGAAATAAAAATTCTTATCTAAGTATAGACTGTACCAGACCCTCAGATAATCTTCATTAATGCATTACATGAGGTCAAACAAGGGACACAAGATAGGTTTTTCCATAGTTGCCTTTTCTTTAGGAAGCTGCCAGGTATTTAGAAGGGAGTGGAGGATGGAAAATTGAAGATGAAAAAGAGGAAGGAACAAATATCAGAGCCAATTTTACACTGCTTATCGCCCAGAACTCTGTGTCTTGGTAGTTGGTATAATGCCTTTCCAAATTATAATCCCTACTGTCTCCATCTAGGGTGTCTGTACAAGTTGTTTCTCACACGCATCATCTCCCTGTCCACCGGATTCAAAACCAGTCGTAAGTGATGTTTCCTGACAGATTCCCCTACGATACAATATGTATACATCCCCACGTGTTGTTTGTTGCTCTTTCAATACAGTGAGAAAAAGAACCAGATAGTATTATAGAAAACTGCATAGAAATATAAATGTAGGCAGTAGATTAGTTTATTTTTGGCAGCAATTAAAGAGTCATATAATTTTAGTATTACTTTATTTGCTGTAGCAAAATCCCTCACATTTCTTAGCAGTTATGATTCTCTTCTCGGATGAAGATCTAGTTAGGACAGGGTATGGCAGAAGAGAGAGGTGAAGAATTAGAATTACTGCGATTATGCTTTGGGAGTTCATAAATGAAAAATAGAGGAGGGATGCATTTAAATTAAATCACAGATCTGTTAAAAATTTCCTTTTGATTAAGCATCCCAGAAGTAATTATCTGCAGGAATTTTCCTCCCCGTGTTACAAAAATTCACTGGTAGTTAAGTCCTATCTGCCGTATTCAGTAATAATCACAGGTAAAATTAAGAAAAATCATGAGGCGTAATTCAATAAATTTTTAAAAACTGAGAATATGTGACACCACGACAAGGTGCTTTGTTACCTGGTTAAATTATGTTCCAGTATTAAGACTGCACCACGGCACTGTACATTGGTCATAAATACTAATGCTTCCACTCTGTGTGTTTTTCAGCCTTTCTCAAAGCGGACGTGCATTATTGAAGGCCCAACCTTTCCAAAAACTGGCTGTACTAGATACTGCAATATAATAGTAAAGGTACACAGTTACAACTCCTTAAGGTGAAATGTACACAGGAATCTTCCAAAGGGTTGTCTTGCGCATTGTGACCTATCCTCCAAGGTTGAGATGCACATGCAGATAGATGTCCATGCACTTTCTATATCAACCCTTCTACAGGTGGATGAGAGCAAAATAGCAGGCAATTTTTTGCTAGGATCCATTCCCCTACCTGCAATAACTCTTCTGTACAACACACACATACACCAGTACTTCCAACAAGTCCTTTCAGCTGCCATATGTTATTGACAACAACAAACTTGCCCAAACATTATTATGGCCCCTTTCAGCTACACACATGAAGAACAGCACGGTGTGGGATACCTGGACCCAGCTGTCCCCGCCACAAGACTTCACACAATATTCAGAAAGAATGAATGACAAACAATCCCAAAGCCACAGTCTACTTGCTCTGCTTGTAGTCCTCACAGAAGCCTTTGGCCTCTTGGGAGGCACTTAGACCTTTCCTGACTGCCAGAACTCTTAGTTAGGTCCTGGTGCAAGGGGCTGGTGCCTTCCCTGTACAAATCCCTGTAAATATTGGGTTACTCTGGATCCATCTGTCTAACTCATGTCTAAACATTCATTCAGATGGCAGGTGAACTATTTGCCTAATTTTGCAGGAACCAAGGTGTTGCAGAGGCTTCTTTGGCCCCAACTGTAGTCCATGCCCAGGAGGTTTCTCTAAACCCTGCTCAGGAAATGGACAGGTAAGCAGAGCTTCCTACCCCATCCTGCCCTCTCTCAGTTTTGGGTCCAAAAAGCCCAAGAATCATTTCTGTATTACAGGCTTATTGGGTTCCATAAGATCTGCACAGTCCAGTGATGGCTACGAATTGAGGGTTCAGAGGAGGGAAAATGAATCTGTCTCCTCTTAAGCACTTGAACTGCAGGTCTGCCTGCTCCCAGTATAGAGGAAAAGCTGGGGTTAAATGACTCCCTCTGATGCTTTTGCTTTGCACACTGCAGGGAAGTAATAGGTCACCATTCTTATTTTAAAACTGCAAAGGAAGGTGCAGTACAGCAGCGGAGTGACTATAAGCACAAGAAATACTTTTGCATTAGAAGATATTTTTCATTAAAGATGAGGCTCTTTCTAGTTGCTTCTCACAAATATGGCATTAACAGGTCTATAATGTCTTTTCAGAGGAGAGATAATGATTTATTTCCATTTATACATAGAAATCACCTTTCTTCCTTATTGCAGTGCATGGATGGATTGGATGGAAATGGGACCTGCATTTGTGCTGAGGCATTTCAAGGCTCTCTCTGCCAGTTCTGCTCAGACCCTGATAAATACGGACCTCAGTGTGACAAAAGTAAGTACAGCCACACTACAGACACACTTCCTATGCCCTAGAATTGTTTGAGTTGGAAGGAACGCTTAAAGGCCATCTAGTCCAAATCTCCTGCAATGAACAGGGTCACTCACAGCTAGATGGGGGTGATCAGAGTTCCTCCAGCCTGAACTTGGACATCTCCAGTGATGGGGTATCCACACCCTCTCTGGGCAATAGGTTCTGGTGGCTCACCATGCTTATTGTAAAAAACTTCTACCTTATATCCAGTCTAAATTTCCTCTCTTGTACTTTGAAACTATTTCCACTTATCCTAACTCAACAGACCCTGATAAGGGTTCAGTCCCCTTCTTTCTTACAGCCCCATTTAGATACTAAAAGGCCATTCTCAGCTCTCCCTGGAGCCTTCTCTTCTCCAGGCTGAACAGGCCCAGCTCTCTCAGCCTGTCCATAGGGGAGGTGTTCCATCCCTTGTATCATTCTTACAGCCTTCTGGATGTACTCCAGCAGTTCCATGTCTCTCCTGTACTGGGAGAGAATGGGATTTTTCCTTTGTGCTCTAGCATACAGTCCTTTATATTCTAGTATAATCTACTATACACTAAGGTAGCTGTTAACTGCTACATAAAGAACCTGAATGGCAGATGAGATGGATGTCTCTGAGGCAGGTTCATTTCTTGTTTCAAAGGAACAAATTTAAGCCTAGACTTAGAGAAAATCTTCTCACTGGCTTAACTGGGCTTTCTGTAAGGGTCATATCTCACTTGATACTAATTTATTGTTTCTTTTTTTTCCGTCTCCCTCACATGAGTAATTGAAACGAAAATCTTTTCTATTCATTGCTGCTCTGCTGTTGCCCACACTTAGAACAGAATCTGCCTTCAATGACAAATGTATGCAATCTAAGAACAACTAAATCTAAAAAGAGACTGTGCTTACATCTGCCTAATAACCATCCCCACTGAATAATTTCTGATCTATTGAATGGCTTATAGCTTTAGAAGTCATCTTCAGTACACTGAAAGATTTAATGTTGCTATGTCAAACCATACTGCATTTAATAGAATCACTGAAGTTGGAAAAGACCTCTAAGGTCACCTGGTCCAACTGCCAGCCCATCCCCACCATGCCCACTGACCATGTTCCTCAGTGCCACATCCACACAGTTCTGGAACACCTGCAGGGACGGTGACTGCACCACCTCCCTGAGCAGCCTGTGCCACTGCAGCACCGCTCTTACTGAGAAGAAATTGTTCCTAATATCCAACCTGAATCTCCCCTGGTGCAACTTATTTGAAAGTCTATAGAATAGGTGTCATGAAATATAAATATATTCCTCAACTTTATAATCCTTTTCTAGTTGTTTTGCTGTGAAACAGCATGCCTTTCATCAGTCATGGCTCATTAAGATTCAGAGGTACATGGTCAAAAAATGAAAGACAAATTCTGTAAGAAAAGCTGATATTGCCTAAGCTCCAACCCTGGCTAAGGGTTGGCTTCACTAATTGCTACTGGTACTTTTGGGGATTGCAGAAGTTTTACCTATCAGGCTCATTGGACATAATGATATGCCTCCCATCAGCACCGATCAATGCAGTCATAGCAGGGTTGATTTGTGCTGCTGATTTGTCCACTGGCCCAGGTGATTCTAAACTGTGAAATTTGTAGGATTGCAGACACAGTATTTGAAGGCTTCCTACATCATTGAAACTGAATGTTTCAGTTGTTTTTAATGCAAATTTTTTTATTTGCACAACCAGAAGTTGTGCAAATAAAAAACTTTTGCATTAATAACCTAGGACTCAGCACTTTGTTGCTCTCTCTGAAATACTTTAAATTTCATTAATAGACAAGTGCCCTACAATAAGTTTTAAGGAGGTATACGTGAAAGATACCTGAAAACACATAAATGTAATAAATAATGAGTCCCTCCAATAAGAAGAGAAAAATACAAAAGGTTAGATACAAGAATAAAAGAGCAATTGATTCATTAAAAAAAAAAATGCTGTGCAAGGCTAGATTTCTTTTGCCACTATGGAATTGTACATTGTGTTTTATCTCTGGTAGAGTGCCTCTGCATTTATGGGAAGTGTGATAACCGAATAGACAGTGATGGAATCTGTCTTCCTGGATCATGCAGAAATGGATACACTGGGAAATTCTGTGATAAGGCAGTTGTTCCCTGTGAGCCTTCTCTGCAGCTCTGCCATGAGCATGCAGACTGCCAGCTTAGTGATGGTGCAGTGAGGTAAGTCAGCAATTTCCATCTAATTAATATTCAACACAATACAGCACTTTCCCACTTTCTTGATCAAAGCCACACCTTGTAGCAGCACTCAAACATCAGCCATTGAACTACTGCTATGCAGCAAATAAGCAAAGAGCATACCACATCCTCTTCCGTTCCCTGGTAAGAATTAAGAGCTGTAAGTTCCTTATCATATACATTATCTTAAAGACTGATCAGATAGATGTATATGGATCTGACCATTGCTAGAAGGCTGCCTTCCTTCTAACATCTACAAGAGCTCTCTATTTCTGACCTTCCCTTAGTGAACTAGCAGTTTGAGCCTTACTGAAAAACAGTGGAACTCCTATTGCAGTTTGAGGATAAGTAACTCAATCTAGTCAGCCCAGATACAATTTGGATGCTGTAGCTCTATGAGTTTCAGCATAGGATCTGTCCCTGACAGAATTGGTCACAAAGCTCTGATCCTAGTAACAGCTGTCTTGTGCTTGCTCATGCTCACCTTGGCCATCACGTGCATCAAGTTCGCTTCTTGCTGCATTGCACGAGTAATGAGTCATTGCAGTAAGCAGAATGCTGGATACTGCATAACTATGCTTCAGAAATTCCCCTTTTTTGGAGAGGGATGGACCAGGGAGACAAAGGATCTCTTGGTCTTGCATGCACTTCAAATAGAAGGCTATCTTCTGGGTCAATGAAAGAAAGAACATCATTTTAGAGGTATTACCTCACCTTTGCCAAGATCACATTAGCCCTGAATTAATATAATTCCCAACTTCATACACAGGGAACAGATCCCTGGTTTGAATTAAATCAGTCACGTATTTTGTGGGGGGAGGGAAATAAAACAACATATGCACTATTTGCATCGTGAATCCACGGTTACCAGTTTTAAGCTGCCTATAAATAACAAATTAGAGTGAAAAACATTTCCTTCATTTTACAGCTGCCCTAACATACTTAGTGATTTTCCTCTCCTCTTGTCTCTATAGCTGTGTTTGCAAGTCTGGCTATGAGGGAGATGGAATGACCTGCAGCAAAGTCAATCCCTGTGCTAGTTTAAATTCAGGTGGCTGCAATATACATGTAAGTATATCCCAGAGCCTGGCAGTACAGCAAAGCAGGCAACAAGCAAAGTAATAAGCAAGGTTTGGCTGAAACATTTCCAAAATAAGCATCACAATTTTCACTGCAGTTTCAAGGTCTTTCTCTGACAGGGACATTATTATTGCGTAGACCCGAAGGTGGATGCCACTTAACTGTCCTGAACAGTGTTATGGCATTGCCAAGGTAGGCCATGACTTGTTCAAGCCAAGCAGCAGCAACATAGCTCTGGTTTATCCAATAGTAAAAACAAAGTTAGGATAAAAAGGAATCTTCCTTCCATTCAGAAGTAGCTCCAAGAAAGTCTTAAAGTAGAACACGCCCAAGAAAGGAAATAAAAACCTTTAACTATTAGCCTCTTTCACAGGAGCTATTCAGAAGTCTGCATGAATGAGTTGTCCCCCACAGGTGGCATTTGCCCATCCCAGTATGTGGGCCTAAGGTCTGACCCCAGAGACTTTAACACACAGGGAATTTTAGTTCCCTTGCTGCTCAAGGGTTGGATGTTGCTTGAACATTAGTGGGAGCTTTGCTTTTTGTTCCCTGACAGCAGTTTTGTGGATTAAGGAGGATCTGATGCTCAATAGTTTCCACTGCTATAGCATTGGCACTTTGCACCTAGTGCCAGTTTTTTCCAAAAGATTACAGTATGGTCCTGCTGCCAGCAGAGGTGGGCAAGCCTCCTTGGCTGAGCTGCTCCATTCCAGGTTTGCATGCCCTTGCCTGCACAAATGGAGATTACTTTTTCTATCTTCTGCCCCCTTCTCAGGCTGAGTGCATTCAAACAGGCCCAGGAAGGCATGTGTGCGTTTGCCAGGTAGGATGGACAGGCGATGGACGGGACTGCTCAGCCATCAACAACTGCCTACTGCCCTCCGTGGCTGGATGCCACGAGAATGCCACTTGCATATACATTGGGCCTGGTCAGGTAAGGCCTCACGTTCTTCTCACTTTCTGCACCAGCTCTGGCCCATTTCGTTCTGCTGGCACTTCCTGCCCTCATTCATCCCCAGGCTCTCCCTCCAGGCCTCATGGTCATTTCCATACAAAGCAGCCTCCCACAGCTCCCATTCCAGTTTTAGCTATGTGTTATTCCTCCAGGAGCAAACACTATAAAGTAAGTACATTAGGTGTCTGGTATCAAGGTCTACTGGAGGTATTAGTCAGTCACATTCCACTGAAGTCACTGGAGCTATGCAGGAACACAGACAGACCTACCTGCCAACGTCTAGAATATGTACACAGTTTTAATCATTGTAATATATTGCTGTGTTTTATTGAAACAACAGAATGACTGCAAGTGTAAAGATGGATTTAGGGGGAATGGAATTGAATGCACACCCATAAACTCATGCCTGGAACAAAATGGAAAATGCCATCATCTGGTGAGTAATAAGTCATTCTTTGAACAAAGTGTTCAGATACATATCACACCTCACCTTCTGTTCACATCATAGAATTTCCTTGCCACTTCAAGCCTGCAATTTTTGCTCAAGATGAAATAGAGCTTTCCAGTCCAAGCAGTGATACAGCCACCAAAAACACTACACAGTTTGCATTGGGCTGCTCCCAATTCCACCTTCATAAAGGGCTGTCTCAAGCCTGGAGTGAATGCTTGCTGCTTCTCTATCAGCAACTAAGTCTGGATGCAATAGTTTTTTGAGACATTTACTTGAGTCACACATCTCTAGCTGTACATCTGTTGGTTTTACAAGTAACTACATAGTTTCAATGAGCCTGCAGGCTCTGCAGGGAGGACACTGGGAAAGAGATAAAGTAAAAAGCAGAGAGGAGCAGAGGATGGATCTACATTAATCAGATGAAGAGACAGGGCTCATTATTTGGAGGAAGTAAGAAAGGGTTTAGACTCATAAATTTAGTACAGGCAAGGGAATTAGTGCCATCAATTGGTGGAGTTTATCTTACAGGAAGGTAAGGATGTCCATGGAAGGTGGAATAGAAATATTTTGCTGAGATAATGTCTGTATATAAATGTATATTGGGAAGGGTTTACAGGCCATACTTGCTCTGGAGTAGCCTCCTGAGTATTTGACAGTCTTTCTCTCTCTTTCTGGTTCAAAGGCAACTTGTCAGCTTGAGCCTTCTTATGGCTGGGAGTGTGTGTGCCCCACGGGTTATGAAGGAGATGGCAGAATATGCTATGGAAATGCTGCAGATGTAAGTAAAGTGTTCATCATCTCCAAGCACAGGACCTACCGCAGAGTTCTTATACTTGATCTTAACCAGACAGCAAAGTCATTATCAACAGTTAGAAAAATGTGATGCCCAACAGTGCTGACTGCAGACAGTGTTTCTGCTGGAGACTCGTATCTGATACAGAAATTATTTATTGTGTTCAAAAACATATCTTGGAAATAGGCCTAATGGATATAAGTGTATTTCTTTAAGACAAATTATAAAGTGCCAGCCTCAGAGTCCTAACTTCATATATTCTAAGCAGTCCTAATTTCATATATGCTAAGCACTCGTATCCCAGCTGGGACTGGCAAACCCTCAGCTCTATCAAAATTCTTCCTTGAGCTATCTCAGTAGAGATGGTCAATTCATCACATTACTCAAACCACGCAGACTGACAGACAAATAAAATCCAAACGAGTAAATTGGGAAAATAATATGCATTTAACATTGTAGGAAAAATGAAAGTGTCAGCCGTCCGAGCCATTGGCAGCAATCTTACATGCCTCTTGGCACTATCTGGCTTCCTTGCTTATACCATCATCTATCTCTGTTCCAAGAACCGTGGCAGAATAAAAGCAGTGTTGTAAAACACAGCCAAAACAAATATCTTCCTTCAATTAATTTTGCATTAAGTTAAGAAAAGACTTAGGTTTAGATTCCCAGAAAATAAATCCTCAGCCTGAGGTCAGTACACATTACACACCAAGGTCAGGTGCATCTAGTTACACCTAAGCAACAGATGGTTTGATTATCAAAAGCATTGTTAACTCACCATTCCTAGAAGATATCAGCTCTGGAAAAACATGAATGCTCTCTGTTTCCATATGTACTGAAAACCTGCCCCTCCATGTCACCTTAATCAGGCCACACACAGCTGGTCACTCCACAGGCTACAGCAAGAGTGTTTAGTATTTAGCTTGTTAGAGCTTATGTAGTCATTGCTCTCTCTTTCTGTTTCCTGTCAGGAGTTATCTACTCTATCAGAGGCAACAACATTTAACCAGTGGGTTAATGTAAGTACACTTTATGGTTGATATTTTAGTATGTTCAAGTCTACAGAAAACCATAAGTCTTTTAGCCTTTAGAAATGAGAACCTCAAAATAATATTCTGTCACACTGCAGACTTCAGCTCTGGACAGAAGTTGGAGTATTTCTCCCACTAGTCACCAGTTATACTGATAATCTGATTCTTGGTTTCTCTTTGAAAGCCTGTTCCTGGTCACAAATTCAAGCAGCCAAGAAAGCTCCACGTATAGAAGAGTTAGTTATAAACCTGCTTTCTAAGGCAGGGTCTACCTAGCCATGACCCTCCCTGTAGCAGCAGGGTACGAGCAGAGCTCAAGTATGCCCCAAGGAGATCCTCTCTTCTTTCCTCATGCACTTTAACCACAAGCAGGTAGAAGAGGACAGTCAGCACCTTACGGCTCCCATTCTCACTGAGCCCAGTGCCAGGAAAACATGGCTGATCATTGTATTGCTGCTACACCAAGCAATGAGGAAGAACTTTTGTCTCCACCCAGGTTTGACTTTGGTGCAGGAAATGAAGAAGTAGATTAATGTGTTTGGCTTTAGATCAGGGAAAGAACATCAACTTAAATTTTATTTAAAAGAAGTTCTAGATAGATTGATTAACTCTGACTTCTTATTTCCACATGTACCACCTGTTACTAGGTGGTATTAGAGACCCTACCCCACTGAGATGAGCATTGGTGCAAGTAAGATCAAAAACAGTTTTTCTAGAGAGTTTAAAACATAAATATAAGAAGTGTGTAGCAAGTATACAGACATGAAAGGAACAGTGTTATGTTAATGAGTGGCACGAGAAGCAGCAGTCACAGCATATTAGCTTCTTTCACGCTTTTCAACTTTCAACAGTCTGGGGACCATTAAGTAATGCTATTGCAAAAGGAAGCTCAGGGAACTACTTGAAAGCAAGGCCAGCGTGGCTGATTTAAATCTGTTATCTGCCTGGCTTTGGGCTCAGACTGCAGCACCAGCAGATCTGAAGGGAGCAAAACTAATGAAATTAAAGAAATGAGCATGATAGGAGAGGCTGCTCACCTGCTAATGTGCTCTTTAGATAATGAAGCAGGGTGGAAAAAAAAGCATTTCTTCCCTGGAAGCAGACATCATTTACTGAAACAGAAGTGTGGAAATTTCTGCTACTCTTCAAAGAAATAATATCCCTTAAATAACAGTAGCTAAAAACATGAGCAAGACAGGGAGGTACATCCATCTGTGTGGTTTTTAACTTCACATTTGAACAGGAATGTGATGTTTACCACATTTCATAACCAAAGATTTTTCTTGCTGGTCAAGAAGGTTGAGAAAAGGAAGCCTGTTGCTATTTTTATACTTAAATATTTGGAAGGGGACAGTGATGATGGCTAGAAAGAAAGATGATCTTAACAGAGACAAAATTCCCAGCTATTTAAGGGAACTGATTCCCATCTTGACTTAAAAAAACAGTACGGGTATTGAAGGACTATCCAAGGTAAGCCAGGCAGCGTACCAGCCATGGAAAGGTAAAATGCAAGTTCATATGACTCCCTCAAGTTTTGCAGCATCAAAAATAGCAAACTGTGGTGCTATTGAAAAGTTTGGAGAACCATATATTCAGCAAGATCACACTCCATTCAAGTCTTCAGCTCTCCTTTTTCTATCCCACAAAAATCAGTCAATCAATCAACCAACCAACCAATCAACCAGTCTACACAAGTGGAAAAATACTCTCCAGTGAAGATTCACTTTGTCCTTAAGGTAGACATGAATATATGGGGGATGATGCATACTACAAAGCCTGCATCCCCCAGCTAAAATCGTGGCTGTCAGAGCAGCAAAACCCATGGAAGTGCTGGTGTGCACTGGTGTACATCTTGAAAAATTGCAGTCAT
The DNA here is from genome assembly GCF_039878825.1 of Excalfactoria chinensis. NCBI lineage: Eukaryota > Metazoa > Chordata > Aves > Galliformes > Phasianidae > Excalfactoria > Excalfactoria chinensis. The sequence goes on along the minus strand of NC_092825.1, from coordinate 51,963,333 downwards.
GTCAAATAGTCTTCTTCCAAATGTGAACACTGCATTACATGGATTTCTTGTTTTATGTGTCATAATCCTCCTATCTATTAAGTATGGAGGAGCATTCTGCAAGAGTAGGTTACTGCAGTTATAGGTGACTAGCAGAACTTAGCCCACTGATTTTCTTTTTTAACATTAAGGAACACAAAACAGAACCAAAAAGATGGGGCAGCTTTGGTGGGAGGTGACATGACTTCCCTCACGTGTTTCGTGATAAAAAAATCAGTTCTGACCTAAACTTTCCTGTTGCCCTTTAAATGCTGTCAGTCTTATCTTTAAAATATAGATGCTCATTTACTATTTTTGTACAGCTCTAAGCACTTCTGTTCGAGTCATTGCTCAGTATAATAGTTTTTCCTCCTCAGGCCAGTCACAAAGCACGTCACACACCCCACCTTGCTAGTAAGTCAATGGCTGCTATTTATAGGTCATAATCAGGATTAATTATTTTACTTTCCTTATTTTCATGCAGGACGCTCAGTTAAACTCAGTGTTGTCCACCGCCTCAAATCTAACTGTCCTCGTGCCCTCTCTTCAAGCAATTGAAAACATGGATGAAGATGAAAAAGATTTTTGGATGTCAAAGAGTAATATCCCAACCCTGCTGAAGTACGTTAACGGTTTTGGTTTGTTTTTCAGTGAATTACTTTTCATTCCAAACATGTCTTTGATATGAAGCCCCCACAGCAAGACAGCTCTGATATTTTTAAGGGAGGCACATGGTATTTTACTTCTAGTTGCAGTGCTATAAATCTCTGTAGCAGCTCCACTGAAAACAAAGACATTATTTGTATCATGCCAGAAATGTTTAAAGGCTAAGCTAAGATCAGAACATAGCTGTACTAGGCATCATACAAACCATTTCTGCTTTAAACCACAGTTTTAGACACGATAAATGTATTTACTGGGGGGGGCGGGGGGAGGGAAGCAAGCAAGAAAAAAAAAAAAAAAAAAAACATGAGAAAATGCAAAACCTTAAAATCCAGTTAATTTCTTTTAGGTATCATCTATTGACAGGAGTTTACAGCTTTGCTGATTTCCAGAATTTATCATCTTCTGATATGCTGCCAACATCCCTACAGAGCAACTTCCTACATTTATCTAAAGAAAATGGGGTAGGATGACCTGCAAACCACTGCGGTTCCATACATAAGACCCTGACCTCTCTGCCGACAGCATGCTCATGTTAAAAACCATATAGATATTATGCACCTGTATTTTTAAAAAGACTATGCCATAATGTTAAAGGAACAGATCAGTTATATGGGGCCCTCTTGGCAAAACATTAATTTGATTTTCCCCACAAACTGACCCAGCTGAAATTCACGGGCAATATTATCTATTCCTAATGTCTTGTAGTAAAGCAGAAGTGCAACCCAGGTCCAGCACAGCCTGTGAACTAATTTAAGACAAAACACATCAGGGAAACCCAATACTCATTTTAGGAAACTGGAAACATAGGAGGAAGAAGTGATGTCATGCAACTATCTGCATGTGCAACTCAGTAGTCTCAAATCACACAGAGGTATTTTTAAAGATAAGTAGCTACCACTGACAGCCCTTCATCCTCAGCCTTTTTATATAGTATATATGTTCAGAGGAGGAGTATTTTCTAGACATACCTATGGCACGTTTAAGTCCTGTTACAGGAAGAAAGAGTTCTCCACATTGAGGAAAAAAGCATGTTGTCCCTGAGGGATGCAAAGAAACAGCAGAGTGTGACAGTGGAGGTACAGAAAGGAGCTCTCCCTGACTCAGATGGGGCAAGCCCACCTGCCCCAAATGGTCAGACCAATGTAACCATGTGGTTTTGCTGGTTGGCAGATGGGTGCAGCACAGAGTCTCCAGGTTATGGTTTCCAGAAGAGAATTCAGCATCTGGGCCAGATTCATGCAAAGCAGAGCCATGGCAGAACCTCAGGCCAGAGTCTGCAAAGCTGTGGAACCCACAGCACAAGCCAACAGGAAACTGTGGCCACCATGGTGCCAAACCCTTTCTTCTCTACTCTTGTCCTTTCAGAACCTCACTGTCGAGGGTGCTCACATCGTGACTGGTGACATCGCATCCACAAATGGGATCATACACGTTATTGATAAGGTACATGGCCAAGTAGAGAGGGTTCATCCCACTGCATCACAACCCAATGGAAAGTAGTCAATGGCTTTTGCAAACAAATTATTTGAGCAGAAGAACATCTGCTCCTGCATCTGCTCCTTGCAGCTGCAGCCACAGCATATGCAAAGGTGGGGTACATGATTGTGTTGACGTGGGGTGCATCTACTCTCTTTCTAGGTTCTGACCCCCCTGCGAAGCACCATCATGCCAAGGCTACTGGCCCGTCTCGAGCAAATGCCCGACTACTCCATTTTCAGGGGCTACATTATTGTAAGCTTTCACATCTTTTTAAAGATAGAAGCTTGAATTTTAAATAGCATCAGAATATCAGTAATCATCCGGTTTTGTTTTGTGTTTTTTATTTGTTTTGCAACAGCAATACAACCTGGCAAATGAAATAGAAGCTGCAAACACATACACAGTATTTGCCCCAAATAATGATGCCATAGAAAATTACCTGAGGGATAAAAAGGTTGCTACTCTGGTATGTATTACTCACAGGATATGTCTTAACAATTGAGGGTCTCATTTCAGTTTCAAGTGGATGGATTGAAAGGGTACAAAAATAGGAAGAGGTATTTGTTTTCCAAGAAGCTAGTAAGTTTGTTATTACCACCAGCAGAGATGAGGAGCGTTGGATCCATGTACTTTCCTGGCTTGCTAGAAGAACTTAACTATTTGTTCTGGGTTTTGGCCTTCTCTGGATTTAAACAACTCTATGAATATTCAGAGTATCAGACTAGACTTTCTCCAATAGCTCTGAAGGGAGATCAGAACAGGAACAACCAGGAATAACACTGAAGTGGCTTTCATAGGTGAACAAGTCCTATCCCCTGTCATCACTAGCAACCTCATCACTAATAGCACCACAAAATATTATGACTCCTTCTTACAGCCATCCAGCCATTCATCCCCATCACTCCTGCTGGAACACCATCCCACATCACTTCCTGCAAACTGTTCCTAATGCCAGCATTCAAACACCTCTGGCCAGTCCCACGATTTAGAAAAACACCTGAAGATTTCCTGGCTAGGAAAAATTCCTGTAGCAAACATCATTACCACTGCCTTCTACCAGCAGCCTGGTGCCAGGCTCAGGCCCGGCCCAGCCACCAGCTCCCCACATCAGCATGGATGTGGTTATCCCACCTTCTCTGGCAGCTTCAGACCAGTTTATATTATTTTGACAGCATACTTCTGTCTAGCTCATATCCCTTTGTTCTTTTTGCCAGCATCATGCTTTAGCTGAAACATACTTTGCTGTATTCTTTCTCTGCTTCCATAGTCTCCATTTTCAGCTTGGAAGCTGAGGGGTACAACATTCAAATGACTCATCCCAAGACATTAACCACTGACCAGTTGTCCCATAACAGAGTCCTGATTGCTACCTCACCAGAAGGAATCATGCATTCTCAATGTAAATCTTCTCAAGTGACTTGAGAATAAGAGACATAAAGACCAGTACAAGAGACATCACAAATCTTGCAGCCTGGGGTTACTTCATGTTTTCACACACTTTTGAAGGAGCAGAAGAACAAAGACCAGTATGAATGTTCAGAACATGGGGACAATAGGCAATGGGATTTCCCATAGGTCTTGTTTACACTTTGGGAAAAGTTATCCTGAATAACTTTCCATGCTTTGATACATAACCCTGAATTTAATTGTGTGTTTACAGGATGAGGACCAAATCCGTTATCACATTTTGATAGATGAAAAGCTCCTGAAGAATGACCTGCACAATGGCATGCACAGGGAGACCATGCTCGGGTACTCCTATCATGTTGGGTTCTTCATCCATAACAGCCAGGTACTGCTGTCTGCAGTTCTTCAGTTTCATGCCTTACAAGCAGCCAAAAAGAGCTGTGAAGCCCATAATAGCTTCTGGTCTTAGCAGGACAAAATATGCCACTCAGATGGAATGCCTCTCTCAGATCTATAATTCAAAGTCACCCTTGAAGGAATCTTCAATTGGATTTGTTTTCAATTATACTTTTTACATTCAGCACTGCATTTTAAAAACCACCCTGGTCTCTAGCAGTCACAAGCTTGCATCGTAAAACAGTCATTAATCTGACTTCCAAAGAACTATTAAAACCTACCTTCAATTATAATACATCAATTTAAGTTTCTGCAGATCTGCTCCACTTTCAGGCCTAAGGGTTTTAAGCACTTGGCAAGAAGTATCAATTGCTTTTCAGCACCACTCGTGGGAAAGTCAACTGCAAAAAGATTAAGGAACATGCCTAATTCTGTGTCAAAGACAAGAAGTTCTCCTCCTTCTCTGCCCCACAGCTCCCTCTGGGCATAAGCAAAGGCAGGATGGAAAACTCCTTAGCAAAGCAGTTTCAGCCCTGCTGCTTTCTCTGCAAATTCCTGGAAAAACAACTGCTTGTGGGGTGGAGGAGGGCATGAAGGGAGAGGGGGGTTGCAGTGTGATGCTGAAAGCCCACCTTGAAGGAGCAGCTGCCAAAGAGTTCTTCCCTGAAATATCCTCGCCCCCCCACCAAGGCAGCAAAGACAGCCCTTGGTTTGCTTCAGTCTTCTTCGAAGTGTGTATATTTCGCATCCCATGGTAGAAAAAGCAGCTCAGATCCTGTTGCTAAGTAACCCCAACAAGCTGCATCCACCTCATGCTCTCCAGTTCAGTAAAGCTCTTAAAAGCATCAACTGAGATGCAAGAAAGTGCTTCAAATCAACTGCATCCTCCAGTTTTCCAGAAACAGGCCATGTGCACCACTGCTTCCTTCACTCACTACTGTTCAGTTACCAATGAGATAAGAGCTCTGCTGCTGCTTTATAAATGACAGCTTTTTTTTTTCAGCTATTCATAAATGATGCACCTATAAGCTACGCAAATGTTGCAACGGACAAAGGAATTATTCATGGATTGGGAAAAGTCCTGGAGATCCAGAAGAACAGATGTGATACTAATCATACTGTTATCACTGTAAGTGGTTCTGTTTGTGCAGACTCCCCAAGGCCTATCAGAAATATTTTTAGCAAAACAAGGGTAAAATGTACAGGCTAAAATGTACAGCATGCATGACGCTGCATGCCAGTAAGGAATGCCTGCATCTTCTACAAAGGATATTCCTATCAAAGTTTTTTGCATCAGTTAAAATGTATTTGATCCTGCAATCAGTATTCTGACAGACTGGATAAAACAATATTAGAATACCCAAGGAATAAACTAGTTCCTAAGCTTTAATTTTCAGAAAATGATTATGCACTATTTTAATACATCTGTTCTAGCAGATGATGTTTGTCAAGCAAAGCAGGAAGTGGGGAGAAAAAGGGGGAATAAAATACTTCTAGCAAGGAAAAATATTTCTTTTCATTCCAGAAACAGATTGCCTCTGCCTATGCACGTGAACTCCTTGTGCCCTCTGAGTAAAGCACTCTCCCCCTTCTGTTCATTTTATATATAAAATCCAAATGGTTTTATATCCCTTTAAAGAAGGATGTAACTACCTTAGATGGGCAGAGAAATGGCTTATCTCCTGAGTGGTGGAGATAGGACAGCAAACCTGCAGAGTATTTCCCTTCTGATGGAGCCCACAGTCCACTAGATAAGGCAGACAAAGTCAGATTAGTGCTTTGGCCAAAGCAAATTGAACAGGCATGAACTTTTGCAGCCTAATTATATTCTTTGGGATACAATCCCATATTTGTGTATAAATCACACAAGTCCAAGTCTTGCTCAGTAAGGTGCTAGGCTTCACAAAGTCCTTTGCTTTTGCTTGCAATATTATTTTCCAGTAAGTGCAGCTATACACTTCAGTGTACATTTAAGACTTAATAAAGTGGCACCAAGTTGCCTTTACCCTCATGGCACAAGCAAACTGTATCCAAGGTCAGGGTTTGCTTCATACTGTGCTTGAGTGGGGAGGTGCTCGGGAAGCATCGCTTTACAGGAGTATTGCAAAGTATCTAAATGTGCTTTCCTTCTCCTTTCATTTTGCTTAAGGAAAAGTGCAGAATTTGTTCACAACCATCAAGTTGCCCACCAGGAACAAAAGAAATAGTAAGTCTTTTATTGCACATACTTAAGATAAATATACCAAAACTTAGCATATTCAATCTCCTTTTATATGTATTGGTTCAAGGAACATTTAGACGTTGTGTTGAGGGATGTGGTTTAGTGAGAACTATTGGTGTGTGGTTGGACTGGATGATTTTGTAGGTCTTTTCCAACCTTGGTGATTCAATGATATGATTCTATTATATAATAGCTTCAATTTTAACAGAAGTCATCATAGTTACTTTGGTATGTTACATACATTTCTTACAGTCAACAGCACAAATCCACATCTGACAGGTTTTGCACCCCATCAGGTCAAAGTAGAGAAGGGCAAAATCAACCTTGCTCCTTGCTGTGTGTTACAGCCACACAGGGACTTGGAGACTGTAAACACTGTGGGTACCCAGTTCCCATGCATGGGAACTGTGGATATTCAGGAGGACCCTATGAATCATAAGGATCTAAAGTCTCTTGATGTCTGAATTTTTCTGGGAAAGACCCTCTGTTGGGATTATATAAGCATTTTTTCCTCTAGAATTTTCACTTTTAATTAGACTAACTGTGTCACTAATAGGATTCTGAAAGAGATCAAGTCCCATCCACTCCATTAGAATAATTGGTTGGCAAAGCCCAACTAATGCACACATGGGTAAAACTCAAAAGCGTTAACATTTTACTGACAACAAGCAGCTGGATGCTTATCTCAGCCTCCTAATAAATGGACAAGACTGGCATTTCTTCTCCCAAAAGCAAAGCTTCCCAACTATGTCCAGATCTGAGAGATCATGTACCGATGGCTGTTTTTGACCTACTTTAACGCTTGGTTTTTCAAGAAGAATTAGGAAGAACACAGTGTGTTGCAGAAAGAAAAAAGCTTGCCAAGTGTCAGGAAAAGTTTCTCTTCAGTTCTGAACAGAGACATAATTAGATACATTTTAAGAATGCCATGGGGTGCTGAATTAATTTGGCTGCATATTCTTTAGCAGAAGTCATTTCATCTAACACATTGTTATTGCCGTATTTCCTTAGCTTCTGTTACAAATGTGTGAGTCAGTGCACAGCATGTAGAAAGTTGATGTCAATCGTTTTAAAAGCATTTGAAAGCAGCTGATCGATACTGCTCAGAAGTACAGCTGTTTCTCCAATGTTCACTCAGGCAGGGGAGAAGAAATACTGCATCTTCTCAGAAAACAACATGAGATTGCACACCATCCAGATCGGATGCCAGCCAAAGTGTGCAAAAACCATCATTGTGAGTACACCATTGCTGTCACAGGGAGGCTGGGAGCCCCCATCCGTGATCTTCACCTTCCTTATAATTGTCACTAAACACACAGAGCTCGTCTGTGTGGTCCCTGGCAGCATTCCTTCTTATATCTTGTACCCATCTAGGGTCTAGACACAGCAGAGATGGGATAAAGGCTTTTGATGGCCTGAACAGAGGAAGGGGTGGGATGCAGAAGCAGTTTGGAAAGGGTCACAATGTGCTTGTCTATCCACCTTTCCCATGGTGACCCACATTGATTCTGTGAATGGGCATGGTGGGGGTGGTTTGACAATTAGACTTGGTGACCTTAAAGGTCCTTTCCAACCTTAATGATTCTAGTGTTCTATGGATCTGTGTCCCAGCAGGGACTTAAGGGAGCACAGTAAGGAGCAAGGCTGCAAACAGTAGAGCTAAAGCACTGCTAAACTCCAGACCTCTAGCTCCCTCCACCCAGCATCAGACCCAAGAGACAACTACCGGCAGCCTCCTTGCTGCCATGCTTAAGGGTCCCCATTGCCCTTATCCTGATCCAATTTCTCACACTGCAGACCAGGGAGTGCTGTGCTGGCTTCTTTGGACAGCAGTGCCAGCCCTGCCCCGGCAAGGCAGGTAGTGCTTGCTTTGGCAACGGCATCTGCCTGGATGGCATCAATGGCAGTGGCATCTGCCAGTGTGGAGCCGGGTTTGTCGGCACAGCCTGCGAGAGCTGCGCCGAGGGCAAATACGGCCGCAACTGTGATCAAGGTACTGAGTGGCCTGAGCTGTATCTTTATTGGCCTCCTCAGGGGGTGCAGGGGTGGAGGATAGAGGGAAAATGTTGAGGACTGCATGACAGAAAGTCACTGTGATTAACTAACTACATGTCTGGTTTAAAAGTAAGGCGTTTTCCATGAGGTTTCTAGCTGCTTGGAGGAAGTCTCCAAGGGAAAGGTAAAACCTCCTTAGTTCTATCTGCATCCATTCTACGCTCTTGAAAGCTACATTGCTTATGGATTAATTGACCAGCCCTCTTTGCCTTTTCATCATAACTTTATCTTACCCAGTAATTGTATTTTCTCACTATCTCCTTCTTCAAAGAAGCCCCTACATAGAAGACATTACCCTTACTCTGGGGCTCTGTGGGCTTCAAGCAGCATCCACTAAGAAAAATCATCTTGAACACTGATTTTTCACCAATGTTTCCCATTAAAATACATTTTCAGTCCCTGTATTTGGGATCAGAGGGAAGATTTGAGCAAGATCAGAGCAAGATTTGAGTTTGGATTTATTCTACACACTGGTTTCCTCCCATCTGTCCCCACAGTGTGTGCATGTGTCCATGGGAAATGCAGCAGTGGGATCGACGGGGATGGCTCCTGTGAATGCAACGTTGGCTGGAGGGGAGTGACATGTGAGAGTGGTAAGTGCCTTCCTTGTTTTCTGGGAAAGAAGTGAGCATTTTAGAAAAGGTCAGAACTGCAGAACGTGACCAGAGACCAGCGTCAGGCATCCAAGTGCACTACCAGATATCCAGCAGCTTCCCACAGGCCTGTGCTCAGAGATTTAATCACTGTACTAATAGACAGCTGCTCATGAGACTTAAATGCCATACTTAGCTAATTCTCTAGCCCTGTCACCCTATATCTGTCCTAGAAGAACATCCTGCTTGTTAAGACTGTGTATTTTGCTAAGCAAAGTTAGCAAGCAGAATTTGGCCCTCAGATACTACTCTCAGGGGTTTCAATAAGTTGATTCAGCTGTGCAACACTGGATATTAAATTATGGTCTCACTAATGCAATAAAAACTGACTGGCAAATAAATCAGTTTGTCTTGATTTAATGCAGGTCCTCTATCAAATTAAATTATATTTAGTCAGACATAATTGAAATGCATTAAATAACTATTTCAGAACCCCGCATAACAGCATAAAATGAAGAATTGTAAAAATACATTAATAATAGCATTCAATATCTAAATTTCAGGGGAAAATAGTAATGAGGGAAACTTAATAGCTAGTGTCAACAAGGTTTCAGTGAAACCTGGGCAACTTACAGTTCCTTTGGAAAACTTCTTACATAGTTAAACTGATCGTGCACAAAACTCATCAGAATAAAGATAAATGACAGCAGATGAAGCATTTTTGCTGGCAGTGTATGTGCAAACAAGCAGTTTCTTCACAGCTGAATTTAAGTGGTACTCACTGATCTGCGCAGAGTCACTGAGCCAAAGGGAAGGCTAGATTCCTTCTGAGCAGCTGGTTGTCTGGCACAGGATCCAGAGATTCCAGCTCTGCATGAGGGTCATGTAAAAGTGGGAAACTCGAAGGATATCAACCTGAAAGGCTCTGATCCCTGCTTCAATTTCCCTTGCAGAAATCAAAGATGATGCATGTAACAACACGTGCCACACTAGTGCTAAGTATGTATGAAATATACTTCTCTTTTTTTTGGAAGAGGGAGGAGAAAATGGGGATCTCTTGCAAAACAAAAACAAGGTCTGTCTCGCTCTTTTTGAAGATTTCTCAGCAGTACAGATAACACACGTTTTCTACACCAGAGATAAAGGAAAGTGTTAACAACGTATTCAGTGATGAGGCTGAAGTTTTCAGAATGCACAGGTTAAAGGGGGAAACAAATGGGATTTGGGAAGAGAGGGAGGTGAGACACGTCTTACCATGTAACAGACAAAGAAATTTTAACCCACACTTGTGTACCGGAGGTGGTACCATATGAGCACAAACACAAATTGGCGCACAGCTTTTGAGTGGGCAGGTACAAATTTCTGGAGTTCTGCATGAGAAAACAGGACATCTGATGGCCAAAGCACTCATTTTTAATACTTGAAATGACCCATCTAAAACACATTCTGACAGCTCGGTCTGGCTGAGTTTGTTTCTATGGTCATAACTACATCAAAAAACGTTGTTCAGCATTTCTATCTACACAAAAGGGACTGTATGAAAGGCATGTTTTCTTCATTTATTTTAATGTCACCTGTCTCCTTTCATAACTCTAGCTGCCTTCTCCTGTCGAATGACACTGCCTATTGTGAGTGCGCGGCTGGGTTCACAGGGAATGGGACGTTCTGCACAGGCAAGTGAACCTCATCTCCTCCCTGTTCGAAAGAGTGCCTGAAATGCTCTGTGATCACAGTGGAGCTGCTGAGAGAGGAGCACTCCCCTGTGCACCAGTTAAAAACAGGAACTGCTGCCAGTTTGCTGGAAATGAGTGAAAGTGCAACAGGTGCAGATTCATAGCAAACAAAGGGCTCAAAGCCTTCAAGTTGTGGGACACTGTGCTAAGAGAGACCAGATGAGAGGGAACATCCTGTGCACAACCCAGGCCCCATTGTTTGAAGGGTAATGAAACCTGGATTATGACTTTTACTCCTTTTTCTGACAAAGCTCAGCAAACAGGGATCAACTAAGGGCACAACAGCACTTCCAGCAGCTGGGAGCTGTACAGCCATGTCATTTCCTCAGCCTTCTGAACTTGTACAGATTTCTGGGGTGGTAAAATTCAACTTATTTAGGGCATACAGACCTGAGAAACCCTCCAAAAAGGGCAATAGCAGCTTATCATGTGTATGCCTCCAAGAGCCTGAAGATCCAGATTTATGGGATAAACCATTTCTGGCTACAGTTACTACAATTTTACAGTTCCTTTACCTAATCCCTAGCTGATTAAGATACTAATGTTCTTGGGAACAGAAACACATCTGTCTACCGACAATGGCTGGCAAGATCTTAATCCAAGCACTCTTAACTGCTGCTATCCCAAACCCAAACCAACCAAAAGCCATTTTAATCTCCCAGTAGGAAATACACAAGTGCAAGAAGAGCTGGGGGATGCAGGTCACCCCTATTGGTTCCAAGCCCACCTTTATGCCCCTGCACAGGATTCACAGAGAAAAACAACTACAGGAAAATAATCTCCTCAGTCTGATTGTTAGAGCTGCTGAAACAGCAATTTGAGGTCATTTGAGGCAAAAACTAATGCGTTTGAACTGGTTTGATCCACACTGGAGTTCAAAAAGAGCCCCCTCCCAGCATTCTGGGTAACCCAAGAAGGGTCAGTCTGTGATCCTCTGACTCATTCAGAGCTGCAAGAACAGCACAAACATCCATCTGAGTAACATCTTTTCATCACAGGAGGGCTGGGTGGTATTAGAGCCCACAAGAGTCAGCCATTTGACCTGTGTGCAGAAAAGGGCAAGCTAAAGAAAGCCTTCAGACTCCTGTTTAATCTGGAGAAGAGTACAAAGGGCCCTTTTTTGTTGGTTGGTTGGTTGGTTGGTTAGAATGTGCAGAATCAGAAAGTGGAAAGTTACCAAAAGCCAAATCTGGATGAATTCTCATCTTCCAGACCAGACACATCTCCTCAGGTTTCTCGCTCATAGTTAGAGGTTATAAAGAGGAATAAAGAAGCACTAATAAATATTTGCTACGAATGACATCTATAGTCTCTTAAATGAGAAACATTCAGAAGATGTCACCAGATCCCTTTAGAAGTTTAAGACCACTTTATCTGACAAGAGAAGAGCCATGTAAGCATACTGGGTTTAATCTGGGTTGTCATCACTCTTCAGCTATTGACGCCTGTGAGACCAGCAATGGCGGCTGTTCTGCCAATGCAGAGTGTAGAAAAACAACACCTGGAAACAGAGTGTGCGTCTGCAAAGCTGGGTACACCGGAGATGGAGTAGTCTGCTTGGGTAAGCATTCTCAGTGTATCATGTATCACAGTAGGAAAATTACAGGAGTAAGCTTTCCTGCACATGGAAGAAGATCTGTCTTCTGCTGTGATCCAGAAGTGCAGTTTCTTGGCACTAGGGACCACGGTGACAAAGGCATCCCAACAGGCTTGTCTGCAGCACCACATTGTTGGTACTACTAGACAAGCAGCCCAAGCATTAGTAGGTTAGAATCACTGAATAGTTTGTGTTGGAAAGGACCATTAAGAGCCATCTAGTCCAACTCCCCTGCAATGAACAGCAACATCTACAGCTAGGTCAGGGTACTCAGAGTCCCTCTAGCAGACCTTGAATGGTTAATACACTCCTGTTCCCCTGATCATAGCAGTCTTAAATACTTGAAGAGACTGTTGTGCCATACTGTCCCACAGGTATAGCTTTCAAAATGCTGATGGCGGTGTTCTAGCATTTACCACGGCAACTGAAAGACCCAGACTGAAATATCAAGCAACTAATTAGATGAGTTTCACTGATCCTTAACTGCTTCTGTTTGTTTCATAAAGAAATCAACCCTTGTCTGGAGAACAATGGTGGATGCGATAAAAATGCAGAGTGCACTCAGACAGGACCCAATCAAGTGAGTACTTTGCCAGTGTTGATAAGTAACCTCCTGCCAGCTCTTTACAGTTGGAAAAGAAAGATTTCCCCATCTCAACTTTGTTTTTAAATGGAAAACTGAGTTTCATAACAAAGAGCCTGAAAAGCATATGCTTCCTTCAAAAATACATTTGAGGGGGAGTCTGCACAAACATGAAAACTTGGATTTCAGTGAAAGAAATCCAGAACTGCAGAGGAAAGCGATATTTTGTTGTTTTCTCCCTTGGGAGTTTTTCCTGGGAAAACCTGTTATTTTCAAATCATTGACAGATTATTTTTGTTACTGTTCTAAAAACTGCCTATGGAAAAATCCCATTTCAGACCAGCTCTTCTCCCAGCTCAAATATTTTCACAAAAAAACAGAAGAGGCAGAATCATAATTCTCACTCAACAGTTACAGAATAGCAGCATCTTCTCCCATGAGAGTTCTGCAGCTCCCATGCAGAAGCACAGCATGCTCTGCAAGGGAAGAAGTGTGAAAAGGCAAAGGGAAAAAGGAGGAACAAATTGCCCAGGCAATCAAGTGGCACAGATTAGTGTTTCTATTTTTGTGCCAGATCCAGGAGAAGCTAAACTCCCTGATTGCAGCACTTCTTGTCATCCACCTATAGTTTCATATTGGGTATTGGCAGGACTATAATCCTGAAGCAGGCAGTTACAGCAAAATTTCTTCAGGAGCAGAAATGCTTCTGAAGGAGTTTCAGCCATTCAGATATATAAAATATTGCTAATATTCTGCCTAGCAGATGTTTCTCTGCTGCAGAAAACCTCTTGAAAATTCAATCTCCTACAAATTCCTTGCTCACTCAAAACTGAGAAAAACATCAAGCAGTAGAACTGGAGAGGTGAAATCATTGTGGCCATGTCGCAGTTATCACAAAGATGAATGACTAGGTGCCAAATTGAGTAATTATGGCACAAACACTGAATTATGTTGCCAGCAGGTGGGAAACTATCAGTAACATCAGGACACAGTTCTAAAGGGGCTTTTGCAGGTACGACTTGTTTTAGCTTTCTTTGCTGGCAAGATGACTGTGTGCAGATATCCAAAGCATCATTTTAAGTGATCAGAGAAGCAGGGGAGGAACCAAGAGAGATGAGCAGGCTGGGGAAGGGGGCAGATAGATCCTGTCAGAAACTGCTTTTCTTCAGCCTTAGTCCATGGTTGCTCAGACTGCCTAAGGAACTGCTGCAGGAGAGGTGAAGTACTTTTTGTTTACTGAGTTGTAAACCACCTTACTGGGAACTGAGATTCTGAGTTATTCCCATTTAGCATAAATGTTAACCTGGCAAACAAAACAAAACAAAACAAAACAAAGATGAAAATTAAATGTAAACGTGCTGAAAAATCTAACACATCCCATCCCCATGTACACGTGTTTCCTATTTTTCCTCTGTAGGCAGTCTGCAATTGCTTGAAGGGATACTCTGGAGATGGTAAAAGATGCACATACATCAGTCTATGTTCACAAGTAAGTAATGCTTGAAAGAGAGAGTTGATAAGATCTTGCTATGACTATTACACTTCAAGGTTTGGTATGCAGTCAGAACTAAGTCAGATAGGTAAACCAACCTTTTCATGCTTAGAAACCACTTCAGTTAACTTATTTAATTGTTAAACGTGCTTACTTCACTACTTGTTTCACACTGTCACTATTTTGGAAACAATGCAGTAAAGGTTTTCCTTGGACCACAGCCTGGACATAAGACAAGTGCCTGGACTCATCACTGAGTCTTAAAAACAACTTTAAATCAGATCTAGAGTCACAGATCCTAGACTGTAATGGTAACGTGTAAATCATGTCTTCTCAGTAAATGAAGGAATTCCTATAAAAAGCCACTAGCTAAATTAAGGTTCATGTCTCAAACATCTAACCAATGTTTTAGCTATTACGTGGAAAAACTCAGCGTGAACTATTACAAGTGACCTATAATTGAAATATATAATGGGGATGCTCAGGAGGTAGGTTATAGCTGTTCCAGGAGCAAGGTGATTGAGAAGCAAAAGGAATCTATGGTAGGTCAAAACCACCATTTATTTTCAATATTCTCCAGTCACTAAAGCCCCCAATGTGATATGGAACCACATCTGAGTAGCCTAATTGAGTGGAATGATCATGTAACAACAAACACATACCCTTCTCAGGCTGAAGTTTCTATAGCCAGAATATTAAGTCCTCACCATTGCTGGGTGTTTACCAGTCAAATCTATACTAGGGCAAATGGTTGCTTGGAGAACTGACTGGAGAAGTTCCCAGTAGAGGTCCCAGCCTACATGCTCAGCTGGGGAAAAACTCCCATAGATCAAAGACCAGAGCCCTGCAGGCTTAAAAATAATAATAAATAAAAAATAAATAAGAACATTTTCTCAGGGCAAACTACTTTCCCTCTTAGCCCTCACAACATGCAACCCAGGCCTTCCCATGGCATTCCCCACCCTGACCTTCACATGAGAATTAGCAGCTTCCATTTCATGCAACCACTGCAAGCCATATATTTGCAAGCAACGAGGTGCTCTTCACCAGCTGTGTTGCACTGCCTCTTGGCAGGCTGCAGCAAGGACATACTGTCTCCCATGCACATTAATTCTTTGTGCTCTGAGCATAGCGACAATAATTCTTACATTCTCTGCCTGGCCTGTCAGCAGGCTTTCTCTAACCTTGAAAGGTTGCTGAGATGAAAGAACAAGGGCGAAGACAGAAGCTATAGGAAGAAGAGCTCAAAATTATGAGTCATTGTGTTCTGTGCTTTTTTCTGTGCCATGCTCTAGCAACTTCCACATTACTAATCGTGGCATTTAAAAGAAATAGCCTTGAGATTTGTTACCATCAGATCAGAGACTAACCTAGGTCCAGTATGGCCAAACCCCTCTGCAGCAAGACTCCATGAGAAGCTGTGGCAAACCCAAGGTTGCCAGCAGTCTGCCTACAGCTAGCAAAATAAAAAGAGCAAGCATGTCCAGACTCACTACTTATGGCCAACCCCACTGAGATCTCCCAAAGGATGTTCTACTTTGCCCACGGCAAAGGATAAGCAGCACTGAGAAGGACAAAACAAGCACACAAAAGAAAACAAGACAGCTTCATTTTTTCCTGATCTCCTGTCAAGTCCAGGATAAAACCTTTACTGCAACCTGAGGAGAAAAGTCAGGAGCACAGACTCGCAACGGGTCAAAGCTCTGAACTTCTCATCTCAGAGTTTCCCAGAGAGTAAGCAGTACTGGGGGGCACAGCTACTTCCAAAGCACATTATCTGGATAAAAGAAGAGTTACGTGATTTCTTATGTACGTTAAGTGTTCCTTCTTGTTTGCAAGAACAAATATATGCAGTTATAAATGTCAGTAAGATCTGTTTTCTAAAAGCCGCTTTTAATTAAATCCTCCTAACCTATATGCATGAGAATAAAAATGATGAACTAGAATTGTTTTATTACACCCGGAAACAAAGGCATACTTTCAATTTTGATCTTACAAGAACAATGGAGGCTGCAGTGAATTTGCCATCTGTAAAGACACTGAGCTAACAGAACGGACCTGCACCTGCAAACCAAACTACATTGGAGATGGATTTCAATGCAGAGGCAACATCCACCGGGTAAAGTATTGCATATATTTGCTGTTCCTTCTTGCTCTTCATGTCGTTATTGAATCCAAAACTTATCTCTTGAAAAAACATGCCTTTATTTATTTATTTATTTTTCTTTTTGTAAGTTGGCAACCTTAGCCCAGAATTTGCAATTAACCTAATCCAAGAATCCAGGAATAGGAACTGGATATTGCTAGATAACAACAACAAAACAAGAAATGGTATAATAAATAGTACATTCACAGCAGTGTAGCCTTCCAGCACTGACAAGCTAGTTTTTGTCTTATGGGATCTCTTTAATGATAACAGAGCTTCAAGAGAAAACCACTACACTGATGGATGATTGTTACAAGTGCAGCACTAACACATAACTACTGGTAGCTTCAAGTTTCAAAAAAGCCTGTTATTTTATAGAACAAGGCAAGAACCGAAGAGGGGCAATGACAGCATTAACTCAAAGCTAGAAGTTTCCTTATTTTCCAGTGCTGCAGTCAGTTGCATTCCACACACATTGCTCCAGATTTGCAGCATTGTTACAAAGTCCTCTTATTGCTTGCAGGAACTACTCAGGAACTCCAACACATCTAGGTTTTATTTTCACTTAGAGGTAAGAAAAGTGTTGGCTTTTTCTGTTTGCTTTGCCTTAGAGTGTGCAGGGGGAGAATAGGCAGGGATCTGGTGTGTACCACAGTCCTTGGCCAAAATCCTCGGATATCATTGATACTGGGTTTGGATCACAAGCCATTAACATCAGAGATGCTCTGATTTAAACTGTTAACTAAAAACCACAAGAGAATAACAAATTCCTAGAATCCTTGGGAAATGTAAGGCCTCCTGACCAGACATAAAACTGAAACTTCCACCTGCTCAGTACAAAACTTTCCAGTACCTCTCTCACAAATTCTGCTGCGAGTGAATATCAACCTTCTACCACCGCAGCTGCATTTTTGTTTTGCTACACTATCTCCAGGTGTCTGAAACATCACAGGATGCTGATGTGCATTAACAGTTGTCACTGCTTTCCAGTGAATGTCAAATCCAGTGAATGAGTTTGTTTACCCACAAGCTCAGGACAGCACAGATCTATATATTGACCAGCTAGTCAGATTTATATTCTAGCTTCAGTTCTGTTGCCATGGTAGATGGATGAATTCATCCCACTTCAACAGAGATCTCTGCTTATTTTAGATTACCGGTAATAACTGCAAACTAATGACTCTGTACTGCTTTTATCCCATCCAATCTGACAGTCCTTGTCCGTCAGAGATATTGCTGGCCCAGGCCCTTTCACTGTATTCGTACCTCACACAACGGTATTAAACAGCGACCAGCGAGTAAGTAAGAAGGCTGTGATTTTTCAGATGGAGGAACTTTGCCCAGCTGCTTCTCAATTCCTCTGCTTTCTGTTGCAGGTGAGGGGCTGGCTTGCCAAAGGGGTGATGGCTCAAATCCTCAGGTACCACATGGTGGGCTGTGCCAGCCTGTTGCACAATGACCTGACGACACTCACAAACGTCACTTCTCTGCACGGGGATCCCATACAGATCAGCTATGCTCAGGTAACATGGTGAAGAAGAGGTAAGGGTCTGAACAGGCTGGGCTTATTCAGCCTTTTTCCAAAATGGAATGTTTTCCTACTTCCTCTGATGCATAAGAATAAATGTAGTATTAAAAAAAAAAAAAAAAGAAGACAAAAAAGTGTCCATTTAGCCAAAATGTGCGGTACTTACCTGCCATGATGACACTGGAGTTCTGCCAACCTTGCTTTGAGAGCTCCTTTACCTTTCAGCTCTGGGGTTTGGTTGTATTGTTTTCTATGCTTATCATGCTTGCAGTGTCAAGGGGTAATTTATTCAAACTAAAGCCACTGCTTGTTGCATGTAAAGACACCATATCAAAGAAATTTGGCAGCAGCTGCACCATCCAATAGGAACCCACAGAAAATATTTTTAATTGCCTTTTCAGAACATTCTGTATTTGAACAATAAAGCTGAAATTATATCCAGTGACACCATTGGTACAAATGGCGTGATTCATGTCATAAACCAAATCCTGGTCCCATCACACATTCAGGATTTCCCTCCAGGCTCTAAGAGGGTAAGTGCAGTTCAAACTATGGAGCTTTTATATTACCTGACAGTAAATGTTGTTACTATGCAAGTCTTGCATAAAGTAGTGATACTAAGAAGATCTTCCATAAGAGTTTGACAGTGCCCAAGAAGTTAAATGCTATATTTAACATTCATTCAGGAAGTACATTAATGCTAAGAATAGTGTAAGAGCACTTCTGCGCAGGGCTTCTTCAATGGCTTTCATAACAAACAAACAAAAAACACCAATAATATTTAAAGGGGAAATCAAGATGATATTATTGTTTTAAATACATTTATAATCTATTTCTTAGATTAATCTACTGGCTACCGCTTTCTTTGTAGGAAAGCCTTGAAATGGTTGCAGCCAAGCATGGATATGTCCTGTTCAGCAATTTGCTAGAGGTAAGTGCACAAGAGTCAGCAACCATTAGGCACATGTTTAAAATGCTTTAAAAAGGGTGGTGCTCAATGGAGCCAAAAACTTACAGCCATATTTCACCTCCCAGCTCAGCTCTGTCCTGCAGTAAGTCAGATCACATGAACAATGTTCAAACTAAATATGTCTTTCAGCCTGTAGCTGGGCCCACAGCTTGACTTTTGGTGGACAGCTGAAGCACTTCAGAGAATTGGGTCGTATAGCTCAACTCAACAATAGCTTTCAAAGTCATGACAGTTGCAAGCTGGTAACCGCCACATCACCAGATATACCAGTAGTCACCTTATAGGGTGAAGGTCATTTTAGAGAGAACATTAATTACATCCACACAGAGAAGTATTTTGCATGTTGCAGAAAAACAAATTGCTCGGGCTGATCAACGATCCTATTCACAAACCTGTGACACTCTTCTGGCCCACGGACGCAGCTATTCGCGGGCTGCCCCAGGAGCAGCAGGACTTCCTCTTCAAGAAGTCCAACACTGACAAACTGGTGCAGTATCTCAAATTCCACATTGTCCGCAATGCTGAGGTGAGACCTATGCTTTTTTAGGAGCATTGCCTAGGTTGAAACAAGTGATTCTGAACACACAAATCTCTTTGCTTCCTACCCAGATATTAGCCTACCAACTCCCCCGCTCCACCTTGCTGAAGACTTTGCAGGGCTCCAACCTCAGCATTAGCTGCGGGGATAACAAAGAGATTGTAAGTATTCTCCATGCCAGCACCTTCACCCCTCACCTCTGCCATGGGATCAGCTCATATAGACCCTTTTGTGCCAGCATACAGTCCCTAGAAATGATCAGTGACACCAAAACTCAGTTGCTTGTTGTCAGTCCATGTCAACAGCCACAAAACTGGGGCATCCACCCTACCCTTTTCAGCATGCTTGTTGGTTTGCAAGAGTTTTCAAAGCTGTCATTTTCTCTCCTGTAAGATGCTGTTTCTTCAAAACAGCTCTCAGTAACCTGAAAAGATAAATACTAGCACACTGACTTCTCCTAAAATGAAATGCAAACTATTAGGATGAACCTGGCTTTGGCAGAAACCTTGTAAATACCAGGGTGCAAACTCTGGTTTGTAATCACTTACAAAAACTGTAGGTAGGTATGCAACCCAATGAGCCAAAACAGCAGCGTTTTTTCTCTGTAAACGTATCAGTTCATACCCACATGTTCTCTGACAAGGATCTGCCTCTGAAAATGTGCCCAAGCAACTAGAGGTGGCTTGTCCACTACAGATAGGCCAGTCCACTGGAAGAAACGAAAAGGATCTTCCCAACAGTGAGGTTTTAGCACTGTGAACCCTAAGAAAAGAAGTTCCTAAATGGTTTTAAGAGCCTGAAGCCATCAATGTTATCTACAGCACAGCTTGACACACCATTTCACATCAGGAGCATTCCTAAAGAGGATAATCCTCCCTGGTTCCTGTTCAGAATCTGGATCTGGTCTGGCCGCACAGAAAACTGCCTCACCATTTGTCACATCCTCTTCCCATCTCCCCTCTCAGGGCACCCTTTTCCTGAATGACAGACAGTGCAAGATCGTGCAGAGGCAGCTGGAGTTTGACGGGGGCATTGCCTACGGCATAGACTGCCTGCTGATGGACCCCAGCCTGGGGGGCCGCTGCGACAGCTTCTTCACCGTGGACATCATGGTCAGTCCATTTCTTTCTGTCATACTATCACACACCAAAGACACAGCCCTTGAGCCAAACCCTGACTGCAGAAGGACATGGGTCAGTGCTCACAGAAGCATTTCTCAGAGTGGGCATTTGGTGCTAGAAGAGGACAAAGTAAAGGTGATAAAACATGGATTTCCTATTAAGCTTGGGCACCTTTGCATCCACCTTTGCTCCCCAGATTGTGGTTTTGCTTCTGAAACTCCTGATAATTTCATTATTTCCAAACCAAAACATTTTAAAATGGTTTAAAGACCAAATTAACTATAGCTTAATTCAAAACATTAAATAAATAAATAAATCCCTTAGAAGTAAATAAAATTTCACGTCATCATTCTAAAAACATCAAAACATCTTGGAATTCATATTTCAGCCAAGAAACCAACAACTTTCCATAGTCCATCTGCTTCAGTTGCCTCTTATTTCCTTATTTTGTTAATTGAAATGGATGTCATTCCCCAGAACGCCTGTGCTTCCCAAGAAGTAATCAATTACCAGTGCTTCAAATCATACACCCAGATCAGATGCACCCCATGTGAATATCTTTTTAAAGAATATCTACCATCTCATTTTCTTATTTTTTTAGATCAGGAGTAGATTTCTTCTGGGACAACCATTCATTTCTCGCATTTTATGGCAATAAATCAATGCAACTATTTTGTTGTTCTCTCGTTTCTCCAAAGCTATGTTCTGTTTCAAACGTGATAAACCCACGTTCTTTTCTGCTCGTATTTACTGCTCACACAAAACAGACGCTTTTTGTCTACTCAAAATAGCCTTTTGTTGCCAGCATGCTTATTTTTCTTTCCATTTTGTACAACAGGGATACTGTGCTAGCTGCTTCAGCGGTGCCAAATGCCCTCCAGGGACAAAACCAAAGGTAATACATTAAAATCTTGCATTTAAGCAGCCTAACTTGCTCATCTCTGTACTTCACACACACGAACTGGAATAAGTTGCTCGACAAAAAGAGGGAAAACGCAACAGTGAAACCATAAGTCTTATGTGATAACATAAAGCTGTCTGAAGGCATGCTGGGCATGAGATGACTGATGGTCTCACATGGCATCTCTTGTAGTAAGTGCTTCAGAGAAACCCCTGGTTTCATTAGCCAAGCTTAGCAAGCTGTGTAGGAAAAACGGAGGCTTCTTACATCGTATTTTAATTCAATGCATGTCAGAAATGGTGATTTAAAACATAACCAAACCTTCTCATAGCTCTCATCTTCCTATGTTTTCTACCTCTCTGCACTGCCATGCACAATGTCCAGGAAGGAATCTACCGGTGCACGTATGATTCCTATGGGCTACGGAGGGATGGCTGCCGCAGGAACTGCTCCATGGTCATCCACACTGCCAAGTGCTGCAAGGGGTACTTTGGGCCCGACTGCCAAGGTAGGGCAGCACCCAGTGAGCAGGACAGGATGGCCAGTGCTTCTCTGGGGCAACAGTTGGAAAGAGGAGGGAACAAAAGCATCCCTGAAGCAGCAGCTGCAGTATTTTCCATGAGGAGCATGCTGCGCTCTGGAGGAATGGGCACCTGTGGCTTAACAGCTATAGAAATGTGAACTGAGTGAGCTAAGATCATAGAATCATTTGAGTTGAAAGAGATCTTTAAAGGCCATCTAGTCCAGCTCCCCTGCAATGATCAGGGATGTTTACAGATAGACGAGGATACCCAGAGCCCCTCCAGCCTGACCTTGGATTTCTCCAAGGACAGGGCATCTACCACTTCTCTGGGCAACATGTTCCAGTGCTTCTCAACCCTTAACATAAAAAAATTTCTTCCTTGTGTCCAGTCTAAATCTTCCCTCTTATAGTCTGAAACCATTCCCTCTTGTTATATCATAACAGACTGCTAAAAGTCTGTCCCCTTCTCTCTTATTGCCCCACTTTAGATAATGAAAGGCCACTCTCAGGTCTCCCCAGGCCTTCTCTACTCCAAACTGAACAGCCCCAGCTCTCTCAGCCTGTCCTCACAGGGGGGTGTTTCATCCCTTGGATCATTTTTATGGCCCTCCCGTGGATGCTCTCCAAATGTCCAGCTGCAAGACAAGGGAACTCCTTCACAAGAACAGATGAACACAAAGTATTATCACTCTTTCACTGAATAATAATAATAATAATAATAATAATAATAATAATATTTTTCCCACTTATCGCGGGTTTCAAATTCCATGCTAGTAGCGAATTCAGTGAATGCTTTGAAGAGTAGAGATTGCTCTGTCGTAGCCATATACACACAGACTCAATCAGACACCAGCTGAAAGTCCTGTCAACCCAAAAACAGACATGAGGTTTGTGTCAGTAGGACACCCAGACGGCTGGTGCAGTGCTCCTGATCCACCTGTAAGCACACACAGTTTGTCTGAAAACTCAGGAGTTGTGGCTGTCTGGAAATGTGAGAGTTTGGGAGGTTTTACCTCCAGCTCTTTGTTACAAGACACTAATGATCTGTGTACTCCTCCACATGCCAGCACCCACCAGTGCTACAGAGTCAGCCTGTAGTTGGGCAGGGGCTAGAAAATGCTGCTCACCACTGGCATAAGCATATCCTGAATGAGCGGGCTGTACCTGACAGCATCGGAGGCTGAAAGGGTGAACAGCACCTTTCTGACTGGATTTGTAGAAGCACCTCGGGGATCTCAGAGCATGAAACTTGCTGTCAAAGCTGTCCCAGCTGCTTGTACAAACCCAGAGATTCATTTACGGGCATTATTTTTGCTCAAGATTTTACAAAACAATTAATAATGAACAGTAGCAATGAATAAACATGCACTTGAGCTCCATATCCATTTTTTTAAAGTATTATTCTCTCGTTCCCTTTCTTTAAACTTTCAGCTTGCCCAGGGGGTCCAGAGACACCATGCAATAGCCACGGCTACTGTGATGATGGCTACACTGGGACAGGAGAGTGCCACTGCTACAGTGGCTTCAATGGGACTTCATGTGAGCTGTGCTTGCCAGGCAGATATGGCTCCAACTGCAGGCGTAAGTCTATATTTCATTTCCATACTACTGCCCATCTGAACCATATTGTCTATGATGTAGTTCTGAGTGAACAAAAAAATGCTTTCTCCTTTCAGCACTAGCGTTTCTCTTGAGCATCTCCTCATGCAGAGGGATGATGCAAGGTCTCAAAAGGAAGGAAAAAGGCAGTGAGGACAGTGAGGACAGAGGTGTTCTTAGTTTTCTGTGCACAGCTCCTATTTTTTGCATGGTTTATAAGTGACGTGGAATGGAGTCAGAGCCTCAGTCATCAAGGAGTTCCAACTACAGCACTTCTTTCCCTCTCATTCTCATACAGGACAGGTCAGTATTTTAGTTAGCAAAATGGCTCCTCAAGGATCATAGGAGGCCAAAGCCATGCACTGCTTTTGCAAAAGAGAAGAAAAAGGACAATGAGTTAAAATCAGTTTGTGAAGAGGCCAAGCAGCCAAGAAACTGCTCATGTATCCACTTGACTGTGGTTTTAGATGTAACTTAGGTGAAAGCAGGATCAACAACATCCTTTAAATTTAAATGGTTTTCCAACATAAAGCCTTCAGATTAGAGGTTTCAGTGTTAACTCCTCCATTCTAACTGTGTACACCTGCTGCATTACAGGACACATTGGGTTGGAGGTTAGAAGCTGGATATCTTTAGAATTAAAGTTATGCACCTTGCTCAAGAATGCTCATGTCACCAGCTTATCCATCTCACAGCACATTGTAGCACAAACTCTATGAGAACTGCTTTTCTGAAACTCAGACTGTGATACCTAACAGGAAAGAAAAGAAGTCTTACAGCCACTTCTTTTCAATACATGCATATGTTGACTAAGAATCAGGTAACCAAACTAAATGGAAGAAAGCCAAAGGAGTGAAATTCCTTTACAGTTGAAACAGGTTTTCACAGAATCAAAGTCTGACCAAATCTCACATTATTGCCCCCTCCAAACAAGAATATTTGAGAAAGAAAAATGAGGCAAGACAGGATGGTTCTTCATTACATTATAAAACAGAGAGCTATCAATAATTTTTTAAGAGGGACTCGGTATATAACTTATTATAGAACCAAAAGAGTGGAGAAAAACTTCACTGATAGATTAAAGGAACCTCTAGGGTACAAGGAGTAACATGCCATAAATAAAAAGCCATAAGCAAATATACATAAAACCTAAAAAAGAGATTATGTGTAACTTATCCATATTTTACACCAAATATTACTTGCCTCATATTTGACTTCCTTAATCAGACTGACCTTCCCTTGCACAGCAACCAAACTCTCTCTACCCCCAGGCCACAGTCCTCTCAGCTGAGGGCTTCCCTACAACTGCAAGCTGTTGCATATTAGGACAGGATCAGGCTGAGTCTTCACCTCAGACATTAACTCCTTCCTACTATAGTTTGGGATGCTTTCTACTCCTATCATAATGCAGGTTAATATTCATTTTCATTTTCAAAGGCACATTGAACTAGTGTTAGTTCTACAACCATAAGATCATGGGATAATTCATGTTGCAAGGGATGTCAAGAGGTCCCGAGTCCAGCCCGTGTCCAAAGCAGGGCCAACGTTAAGTTCAGACCATGCAGTTCAGAGTAGAACTGAAAGGGCTTGAGAACCTCTGAGAATGGAGGCTGTCCAACCACCCTGGGAAGTCAGGTCCTCTGCATGACTCAACTCATGGTGAAAAATGAGGTCAAACTTGGCTAAGTTAATGTACCTAAACTGAGAGTCTAAGGAAGGCTTCTCTAGGGGAATAACTTCTGCTTTCCCAGCAGCAACTCTGTACATGATCTTTGTGTGTTTCTTTTGCAGCCTGTGAATGCAAAAACAACGGGCAGTGTGAGGAAGGATATTCAGGAACAGGACGATGTTTCTGTGAGACTGGATGGACTGGCCGGCTGTGTGAAAACAAGCTAGGTATCTGCTTCTGCTCCCTGGACTCTGTTACTTGGAGATAGGCGCTGACAGCATTCACAACTCAACAGAGGGGTTGCATAAACGACAGTGAAAAAGTGCTGATAATACCAGAAGCTCTCACTGGAGACTAAGGGAGTCCCAAGAGCACAGTTTTATAGATAGGAGCAGCATCTCTAACACTGTTCCAGACTGTGAACAAATCCCTTCACCTCCCTGTCTCCCCTCCATGAGATGGAATGTGAGTGCTTCCCTTTCTGGAAGGTACTACCCAAGAGTTAATCAGTCATTAAAAAACTTTACAAGTTTTCTGGTTAGCAAGACTTGGATGAGGGTGTTCCTGTCTATATGAAGTAAGAGTATTGCAATGCAAATACCATCTACATCCCGGCTGTTTTGCCTTCCCCACAGCCTTGCCACCAGTGTGTTCTCCAAGCTGCTCTGCCAACGCTGTCTGCATGGAGAACAACACATGCCAGTGCAAGCCACTTTACAATGGGGATGGAATCACATGCACAGGTGAGCTCCCTCACACAGTATTGCACTTACAGGATCACCTTCACTGGCTCGAGGCAAGGCAGCTCCCCAATAGCATCACTGCAATAAGTCACTTTCAAGCCAGGTTTCTTGCATCCTCCAAATTCTCCTTGAGTAGAGCAGAGTCCCCAAAAGGCAGTTTCCCTGGGCTACCAAGAGTCAAAGCAGAACCTCCAGGTGTTGGTGCTATGTCTCTTAAAGCAAGGACTCCTGCCAAAGGCTTCAGAGCCCTAAGGGATAGCCATTGTGCAACTGCAGGAGTGCCTCAGGAAACTCAAATAGTATTTTTACCCAAAGAGATGTTCTAGTATTTTTAACCTGCTTTAAAAAAAAGAAACACAAACTGGAGGTGGTTTGACTTGGAGAGGAACAAACCCTTTAAAAGCAAACTTTTCTCATGCATTTTCTTTTCCTTGCACAGCTGCAGACCTTTGCAAGCAAAACAACGGTGGGTGCCACAAGGCAGCCAACTGCACACAGCTCGGGGTGAAGATCTTCTGCAACTGTCAAAAGGGATACAAAGGAGATGGCTTCACATGCCTTCCTATAAACCCTTGTGCCGATGGGTTCAATGGAGGCTGCCATGAACATGCTATTTGCACTGTCATAGGGCCTGTAAGTTGAATGACCTAGGTCTCCATTAGGGAAGTCTGAGACGCTTCTTCCCGGTGCCAGGTCTTCTTCCCAGCTGGATCATACTCTCTGCCTCTCAGAGCCCCGTTTCCCAGAACAATTATTTAAATTCAAACCCAGCAAACAGATGAGAACTGCCTGCAGCCAGACTCCAGTCTACTTTCCATATCCATTTTGGCATCCTTTCAGATGAGGGCTGAGGAAAAGGGTGCTACAGTAGATAGAATGTTTTGGCATGCATACTTTTTCTGTCCTCTTTTTAGCTCTCCCTTCTTGGCTATCCCTATTTGCAATAGAAGTTTGGCAACATGAAACTGCGTGTATATTGGTGGCTATACCTAGGAACAGTTAAGAGAATAACATCACTTTTTGGTTCATCAGACCCTTAGATCGCTCCTGCAGTTGATTCTTGGCACGAAAGGTTAAGGCGATTGAAGAAAACTTGTGGCAGTGATTTGATCCAGCATTTGTAGTGGTACTTTTGGGATCATCTGTCTGTTCCATGCTGGTGGTTTGCCTGATGTGTCTTCCAGGAACTATCTAGAAAAGCCTCGCAGCTAATCTGTTCCAGCTGCTAACCATCACAGTCCCTGACTGTGTCAGCTTCCTCGGTTTATAGTTCCCAATTTATTACGATCAGTGGACTGCTGAATTCCTTTCATGCTTCCACACTGTCATGTAGATATAGTCTAGATTGGTGTGTCATCCATTTGTCTTAATTGCATGTCATATAATTCCCCAACACATGCTTTGTGGATGGAATTATGCCTTGGCATTTATTTAGCAAAACACCTAAGTACGTGCATAAATGTTTTGCCTAAAAGAAGAAACAACAGTGTGACAGTTTGCAGTCTGTTGAATCACGGTTGTTAGTAGCAACTTTTCTGTTTGCCCATTCCTGGCTGTAACAAGTGACATTTTTCCAACAGTTCAGTATGTTGTGTGAAATACAGCTTTTATGTCAGTGAAATACTTGGCTTGGCCTTTTTTATTCTCCCCCCAACCAGGACAAACGCAAGTGTGACTGTAAAAACAACTACATCGGTGATGGGCTGAACTGCTCAGTGATGCAGCTTCCTCTCGACCGCTGCTTGCAGGACAATGGGCAGTGCCACCCTGATGCTGACTGCACTGATCTCCACTTCCAAGGTGAGGATGAGACCACCATGGGACAGGAAGGTCCTTGTCCCTGTGCCACTGCACTGATGTCAATGGGTCTGGCCCGGATCCTTGTCTCTGTAAGTTTCCCAGTTCTTTACCTCTATCCACTGGAAACAACGAGATGTAAGTACAACTCAGCTTAGAACATGAAATACTTTGCAGTACTGGGTTTATGAAGCAACAGATGAAGGCATACCAGGTGGAAATATTATCCATGATTCCCTGTCTGTCCTAACTCTATTTCATAAAAGTCACAGATATTCCCTATTGCACAGTTGATTTTTGATCCAGAAATGGAAGCCCCATCAGGAAGATCTGGTCCCTTTCTCTCTTTGCAGACACAACAGTTGGAGTTTTCCATCTCCGGTCCCCCCAGGGGCAGTACAAAATGACTTATGAGAAGGCAAAGGAGGCCTGTGCCAATGAGTCAGCCACCGTTGCCACATACAACCAGCTGCTGTACGCACAGAAGGTGATGTAGGCTCGCTGCAGGAGGAGTCCCTGGTGTGGATATAGCCATAGAGAAAATGGAGAGGGAGGAGCAAGGGTGCTGTTCAGTGCCAATAAGTTTCGTGTCCTCACCTTTCTTCCCCTCTGCCACCCCAGCATATGTTTGGCTGGGAGCAGTTTTCAGACTGGTTATGGGGCTCATGCCTGCTCATAGAGCACTGAAAACAATTCAGTTGACAAATTCTTGCTTCTGGTTTTCCAGAGAATGAAGTCAGCCTTGCAGAGTGTTTTCATCAGAGCTGCAGTTGTTAGGTCTTCTATAAGAAATTTACAAGTTAGATCTACATTTGGATTTTATTATTTTTATTAATGTAATGCTCTAAGACTACTGTTAATTTAGCAGAGCCATTTCCACGCTCCTTTTCCTTGAGTGTGCTGTAGGCAACACATGGTTGATGTCAGTGGGATGAGCATCATCACACCTCGGGTTTGTAAAACTTGTTTTCAGTAGAGTGAGCCAAACTGTGCTGTCCTGGCTCCTTCCCATCTGCAGAAGGGAGGAAGGAAGGAAGATGCTCATGGTTGAAAGACATTTTTCACAAATTACAAGGCTGGACCACAGCCAGACTCCTTCTGCAGCAACAGAAGGGCTGGAAGGGCAGGGAACAGCAAAAGCAGGGCAGGCTGCAAGGCAGGGAGTTCACTCAGATTCCCTAAAGTGGGCTGGGGGGGTGTCAGATGCTGTCCTTTCTCATCGGCAGCTCTGGCCCCAAAACCCAGCTCTCCCCATGTTCTCTCCCTCATGGCCTTGCAGGCGCGGTACCACCTGTGTGCAGCTGGCTGGCTGGATGGCCAAAGGGTGGGCTACCCTACTGCCTTCTCATCACCAAACTGTGGTGCCGGGTATGTTGGCATCGTGGACTACGGGAAAAGGGTCAATCTGAGTGAAACGTGGGATGTCTTCTGCTACAGGGAAAAAGGTGAGAATGGCCATCTCAGCCTCATGGCAAGGGGGAGCAGCAGCCCTATTCTGAGTACTTTTGGCAGCCAAGAACAAGGAGACCCAAAAACACCTAGAAAAGGGCACTGGCCCACACAGCTGTCTTTGTTTGCATGCATTCCAGAGGTGAACTGCACCTGCAGGCCAGGCTACGTGGGGGATGGCTCCTCCTGCAGTGGGAACCTGCTGCAAGTGCTGATGTCCTTCCCCACGCTCACAAACTTCCTGGAGGTATGGCCTGCCACGGGCACAGGGATAACTGGGCTGTCCCAGCACCCAAACGCTGTTATAGGTTCATAGAACCACCAAGGTTGAAAAAGACCTCTTTGTTGTTACTCATATGACATCTTTTTATCTCACGATTGCCTTTCACTAAAGCTGAATTTTGTTTCTGCCCAGAAAATCATGGCTTACTCCAACAGCTCTCGGAAAGGGAGAGCATTCCTGCGCTACCTCACCGACCTATCAGTTCGTGCCACACTCTTTGCTCCAAATGATAGTGGACTAAGGGAAAATCAGGCAAGGGTGCTTTCTCTTTTCTTTCTTCATTTTAACAGCACTTCCTAAACAGCCGCTCATGGGTTTGTCTATCTTGATGAAATATCAATTAAAAAACAGTCTTTGTATGGCACTATTTCCTTGTAATCCCACATAGTTTGAACTGTGCTTCTGGAGGAGTTAATTTGACACTCTCTGCTTCTTACTGTAGTCAGGAATACCACGTTACTGAAGTCTGAGTCACCCCAGAGAATTTTCCATCAGGGATTTCAGTCACCCAGCTGTTAAGGTGTCCATCTGACATGAAATCTCCCTTGGTTTCATTAAGTTTAGTTATTCAAAGCAAGCAGTACTGTTGATATTTCGTGCAAATGCTTTAAAGAAGGCTGGTCACAGCTTCATTCCTCTGCCTGTCCTTTTTTCCTTCCTTCCATCAAACACTGCCTCCAACAGCTGAGGTGCAATCCCAGCCAAAGAGATGAGGTCAGGACTTCTCCACCTGTCCCAGAGCGATAAGCCACTCAGGTATAAGGCTGTGCACTTATTAAAAGCAGCGTACAAGAGATTTCAATTCCTGTGAGTTTAAGCTCTGACTTGCATCAGGCTATTTTGAGTATCTCCAAGGCTCATCACTTCAGGTCACAAGAGAGTAAAACCCTTCATGCCAGCACAGCCGAGATGTAGCCTGCAGCAGCCAAAGGCCAGCAGGGTCGAAGGATCCTCCCCACTGTTCACATGCAGGTTTCCCAATAGACCCTGTCCTGTATTGCACTTGCTGAAACATTAATAGCAGAGAGGGAAAAGGTCACAGGCACTCTGGCTGGGGCTAAATCCAGTGGATTAAAGGGACTGATTAACATTCCTTGTATTTCTTTCTGATTTTTAGACACTTTCTGGTCGAGACATTGAGCATCATTTATCTAATGCCAGTATCGTGTTTTATGAAGACTTGACCAACGGAACCACTCTCCTGACTCATCTTGGGGGAAAACTCCTAATTACAGACAACAGGGAAAAAGAATACCAGGCTCCTTCCACTGAACAGGTACCTTTGTAAGAAATGGCCAGCTTTTTCCCTCTCATCCTGTACCCTCTAATCAGCTAATGTGCTGATCTGGAGAGCAACACTGTGAGGTTATAGCCAGCAGCAATAAGAGGCTGAACTGAGAAGCCTAGTGCTCCTGAGGTAGGCAGATCTGGGACTGGAGCATGTTCAAGGAAGGGCAATAGAGCTTTGAATGGTCTGGATCACAAGTCTTTCAAGAAGC
The DNA here is from genome assembly GCF_039878825.1 of Excalfactoria chinensis. NCBI lineage: Eukaryota > Metazoa > Chordata > Aves > Galliformes > Phasianidae > Excalfactoria > Excalfactoria chinensis. Next base: position 51,932,327 of record NC_092825.1, on the reverse strand, counting down.
AGCTGAGGGAACTGGGATCATTCAGTCTGGAGAAGAGGAGCCCAAGGGAGACCTCATTGCTCTCTACAATTACCTGAAAGGAGGTTGTGGTGAAGTGAGGATTGGCCTCTTCTCCCAAGTAAGAGTGATAGGACAAGAGATAATGACCTTCAGGCAGTATAGAGGATAAGCATAAAGGCTATTCCACATGTGGGAGAGCCATGACAATGGGATCATCCTAAGCAGATGTCCATCAGGGCAATGGTGTGAGCCCACCAGTGATTTCTCTCAGTGTGTCAGTATCTGACACAGTAGCTGGGGAAATAAGCTCCAAAAGCAGGAGGGCCAGAGCTCAGATCTCATTGTTCTCTCTCCCGGTAGACTGAGACCAGATACGTGGATGGAAGCGCTATTGTTGAGTGGGATATAGTCGCTTCTAACGGGATAATCCATGTCATTTCAGAGCCTCTGAGGGCTCCGCCAGCACCTGTAAGTACACAGGGACTTCTGGGGTAGTGGGAGATGGCTGTGGCTTATATCCCAAATTAATTCTGATATTCAGATATTCCCGGTTTCCCTCCTATACATACAGTTTTATTTTAAAAAGCTATATCAAAAGAAATTCAGAGGATGAGAACAAAGTGGTAGCAAAGCTTTTTTTCAGTTCAACTCAATTCAGTTCAATCTCTTCAGCTGTTTCGCATTCATCCAAGCTTTCATAAAGATCCCTTTGATTTTTTCCAAAAGCATCTTTCAAGCTCCTGAGGAAAACTTCTGACTGTTGGTTTCTGCACTTGTTCCTTTCCAAAACAAAGTGCTTTCAAAACTCAGATTATTATTATTATTATTATTGGCATGCATAAATTCCTGCCATGGTTCCAGTTACCCCATCCATGAAGAAGAGCAGCCAAACCAAACCAAACAGTGCATGGCAAAGCAGCGCAGTGCAGAAAGGGCTGCTCTCACTTCCCTTGGGCCCTTTCCCTCAATTCAAAATAACACACCGTTCCTGACAGTCTATGGCACCACAATGATAATACTGTACGTATTGTTTTCTTCATAGCTCACATACTAGAGGGCAACCAAAGGTTTCCTAATATTTAGCTGTGTAACTGCACTATACTTCAGCGCAGAATGTGCATTAGTGAAGACAATTAAGGGATTCTTTTTGCCAGAGCATATGTAGAAACCCTTTCTCTAAGGCGAAGTCCACAGAGGCACCATAAAGAAAAGCCATAGTAACTATGAGTAACTCTTATCCCCACTGGAGACCCCTCTTCAGTCCTAGCATTACCAGCCAAGCACACAGTGCTTGGGAAACTACATCCTGAGCACCCTAGAACTCTGAGACAAAAGTTCTAGTTAGCAGTTGTTATCAAAAGGTCGTATTCAGAGGTCTCTGGGGATCATGTAGTGGGGAACTACACCACAAGAGCAGCTGAGGACTTGAAGCAAAGCTCAGGGAGACATCACAGCACTGGGGTGCTGGCAGGCAATGAGTGCACACACCACAGCTCACCCTGTCCACACTTCCAGGCTCATCTCCATGCCGGTACGGGGACAGGGATATTCTTTGGCATCTGCCTGGTTATTGGAGTTGTGGCCTTCATCGGATACTCGTACCTCCGATTCAGGAAGAAAAGCACAGGCTTCCAGCACTTCAAGGTAAAGCAAGCGGCCTGCACTTCCCAGACCCACTGCGCATTCCAGATCTCACAGGTTCCAATTCATCCTTACATTTTATTAAGCTAGAAACATCGCAGATCGCTTTACGCTTGAACTGCTCACACTGACACATGACAAAGGCTCCTACATTTAGCTTGGGAACTCGGTTATTTTGCTTGCTACACCACACTGGGGTGCACTACCAGGGCTCCTGCTGTCGCTGACACTACCAACAGCAAGGCCTGGCCAAAAAGCTTGCATCCAAACAGCACCAATGCAGAAGGCCTTGTCTTTTCAGAAACGTCAGCTTTAGGGAAGCAGATCAACCGAACCACTTAGAGGTGAACTTACCCTCTTCCCCTCCCTTCCAGGGCACTGCTAATAGTTTTACAGCTCTGGAGGTTGAGTCATTTGATAGAGAAAAAAAAAGCTGGGTTGAGAGACAAGCAAATCAGAGGAAACACTTGTAGTTTCCACAGCAGCAAGCACACTTTAGAACTAGCACGTACTTTTCATGCTAGGCACAATACCAGTGCAGTACTTCCTCTCCCAATTCTTCACAGTGGCTTAAAAATAAGAAGGGGGAGAAATATTTCAACATTAAGTGATCCAAGATAACACAACACCCAGTGCAGTTCATGCCTGGAGACACTGACTTAGATGATAAAGCCAGTTCATTCACAGCACTGCACTGGTCAGTAGAGAAGGTTAAGTGCCCCACTTAATGCACACCATAGGATGAGGATGGATTTTAAGAACATCTGTGTTATTTTATGTAGTCAAAAGATGACACCGATGTAACATCACTGGACAAGCCCCAGCCTTCAAACATCACCAACCCCTCATATGAAAGCTCTTCTGCACTGACTCCATCAGAACCTACTTACGATCTTTTCTCGGTAAGTGCTAAATTATATTTGGGACACAACTAAGATCATAGTAAGAGGGGGTGATCATAGAAAGGAAAAAATCCACTTGGTATTTGGAAAACAATCATTCAGATTCCTGGCTTTTCTATCTCAGCTCTGCCAGCAATGGGGTAGCCTCACTTGGAGCTAAATTGAGGCTATGTTCTATAGCTCTGTCTCAAGTAGGACAGGAGGTAATAGCTTTAAGTTACTCCAGAGGAGGTTCAGGTTGGATATTAAGAACAAATTTCTTCTCAGGAAGAGCGGTGCTGCAGTGGCACAGGCTGCCCAGGGAGGTGGTGCAGTCACCATCCTTGGAGGTGTTCCAGAACCGTGTGGATGTGGCACTGAGGGACGTGGTCAGTGGGCATGGTGGGGTTGAGTCAGGATGATCTTGGAGGTCTTTTCCAGCCCTAGTGATTCTACCATTCTAAGTAATGACTAGTCTGGCTGCAGCCGCTTTCAAAGGCAGCCAAACAAAATCAGACTTCAAATAGGGCTGTGACATGTCTATGCAAACATAAAAGCCTTTCAGTTTTGTCTTCCCTCCTCTTATCTGCAAATGCAGCTGAGTGTCATGCTAGCACTCTGCACAGCATCTGAGACGCAGTGAGAGGGGGGTGGGAAACAAGAGAAGGAAAATCTGGGTAAGACTGAAGCATCCGGATTGCCTTAGTGGCCCAATTTAGCAAGACTCTCATGTACACACAGCAACTGAAGAGCAGAGCAGCCTTTTTGCATGCAGTAAAAAAGACTTCTTCGGTGCAAAAATGGCAGTTGCACACTTCCATCTATGTGGCTAAATCTTCCAAAAACGTGAGTTTCACATGCATGATGTCAGTCTGATTCATTTTCCCTTCTGTTTTATAGGATTCAGATGACCAGCAGCTTGTGATGAGTGGCCCTTACGATCAGAATTAAAGACTCAGCGTGGCATTAGTCAGTTATGGAATACATTCCTATTTACGTTTACTGGGGAAGGGGGGGGGGGGGGGGTGAACACAGCACCTACAGCTGTCAGGGAATAAAATCTCATTATAAATAAAAAGCACAGGGCTTTCAGTGGCCTCCTATCTCACTGCTTTCATTCTTCTGTGCAGGATTTTAAACTGCCTCAAACACACAAGGCTGATAACTTGGCAAATATCCTAAATCTGCCACTACTCCAGCTCTGCCTTTTGTTACGGCTCAGCGGCAACCTACAACCAGCGGCTGTGAAACAGAACATGTGTTAAATCTGTAGTTTTAAAGCATAGTTTTTGCTTGGATATTTCTTTTGGTGCCAGTGCTCTTTCCCGTAAGAATTGCAACATCTGCCCCAGTTGCCTGTTCCAGCGTTTCCAGCTTTCCTGAGTTTGGTTTATATCTCGTGTCACTCTGCAAAGCGCAATATTAAGCATAGCTGTACTTCTTGCTAAAGTTGCTATATAAGAGTATTAAAATAGTAACATATTTGTACTTGAGCCATTTTTTGTGATAAAGTAGCCAACTAAGATGGATGTACCTTGCTACCCTGCAACCACATTCAGATCTTCAGGTCTGACAGAAGACATCTGCTTCTTCACACATGCTGCCATTCAGCCAACGCTGTAACAGCAGCTGCTATTTTTACCTTACTATTACAAGTGAATCAACCCCAAGTTTGACTGACAGGAACTACAAACCAGCAAGGAAAGGAAGATGCTATTGCTCAACAGCAGTAATGTTCACCTGCAGCAGATATGCTACGTGTGGAAAGGATAAGAGGAACCTTGACCTCATTGCAGCCTTTCAGTACCTGAAGGGAACCTATAATCAATCAGGAGGGGAGTAAACTCTTAGAAAGGGCCGATAATAGCAAGACAAGGGGAAATGGTTTTAAGTTGAAAGAGGGAAGATTTAGGTTGGATGTTAGGGGGAAGTTCTTTACTAGTAGAGTGGTTAGGCCCTGGAACAGGCTGCCCAGGGAGGTTGTGGATGCCCTGTCCTTAGAGGTGTTCAAAGCCAGGTTGGATGGCGCCCTGGGCAACCTGATCTAGTAAATCTAGTAAAAAGTTTGGTGGCCCTGCCAGGCAGGGGGGTTGAAGCTTCATGATCCTTGAGGTCCCTTCCAACCCAAGTCATTCTGTGAAAGACAGCACTGCAAAGACATACTCATTCCCTCTGTGAATATCCCTGCAGTACCTCCTGTCAGAATAAGCCAAGTCTAATAACAGCTATCAAGGACCATCAGGGGAACCTCATGTGTAACTATATGAAGTCCACAGACAGCAATGTAATTCATATTCCTTCCTTCTCCCACATTACCAAAAAAATTAACACTCATAAGGACCAGAAGATAAAGTCCAAGCGTTTATTTCTGTAGTCATCATTAAATATCTTCATCACAAAATGTCTCCACAGTTCATTAATCTCTTCTTTTACCTGACTATTGATTCTCTTGAGTTCTTGATAGAACAGGAAATAAAAGAAACTCTTCTTACTTCAGTGTTCCGATGAACTGTGCTCCCAAAATGAACAGAAACAGACATCGCCCTTTCAATGCATTCAGAAAAATCTCTGAAGTCAGTAACGAAGGGTTCAAATAAATAATGCAGAGAACACAGAGGTATACAGCTCCAGTTCCTTGAAACCATTATAAAAATGCAAGACATTCTTTTAAAAGACTAAGAAAAAAAAAATCAATGCTACATTTTAGGACTCCCACTTAAACTCATATTGCATATAGTTTTAAAAGAACATAACTCTCCCGTAATTCATTTCTTTTGTCATGCAGTGCTGTTTATTTCGAGAAGTCATGCAATATAGACAAGGTTTATTTCAGCCAGCTGTTGTCAGGTAGCTTTGTACAGACATGGGACAGATTTCTAAGGTGAGAGAGGGAAACAACTGTCTCTAATCAAAACGGGCAGTGCGTGGCGAACATCATCCAACCATTCCTGGCTATCATGGGAAAACAGGGCAAACAAACTGACTCCAGGCCAGATTCCAAGGAATCAACATCAGAGCTTTAGCCAAAGCATCATTAAATTCAATAATGCAGAACTGAGTAACAGTACTATTCATTGCTGGCAGCAAGATGAAGGACATACATTTTTTGTTTGAGTTTAAACAGTGCATTGAGATCTCTAGAACAAGAAAAGTGCTATATAGAGGAACACCAAGTTCACTTCTGGCTGAGCATGATGATGAGGAACCCAAGGCAAATTGGAGATGCTTCCATCCCCAAAGCTTAGCTCACAGAACAGCCTGTTTCATCAAACTGTGCCAAATCTCTTGCACAGCCCCAGCAGCACCTATCCTGATAAAGCCCAACTAACTCTGCAAAATCATCTTTCATTTTTCCCCAGAACAGCAGGACTGTCAGATGAGCTCCCTCATTTCAGGCGCACTCATCTGTTTAAACACACACACTTCAGGAGTGTTGCATGTCAAGTCTGAAGCAGGAGCACAAGAAAACCACAAACAGAAAACCCACAAGCACATCTCCAGGCTTTCAGACTGATTTCAAGCATACAGGAAAACTGCATATGAAATTGTGCAGGCTAGATTAAGATACATTCATTACTTTGCAAATATGCTTTTAAAAACATTAAAGATATCACACCTTGAATTCGGTACAGATCCGTACACGTAAGACAGGTTAAAAACAAATAGGAAAACTTTTGGTCACCAAAAGCTTGTCTACCTGACAATCACGGTAGGAACCAAACGATGTCCTAAAATGAAAGATACCAAACTCTATGTGTATTTTGTTAACTGTCATGCTTTTAACAAAGGAAACCTTAACTAAAATGTGAACGCCATTAAATCATTTATACGCTTTCTAAGATGGCTGGAGCGGGAAGCACCACTTCAGAAAACAAAACACTAAAAAAAAAGAAGAAAGCTTTCTTTTGGATGCAGAGAAAAGAAAGCATCCCAATTTAAAAACAACCACATAGCAGTTCTATAAAGTGCCTGTTGGAGGAAACGCATCAACAGATGTTTTCCTTGTGCAAAATAGAGATTTTCAGCTCAAATCTTTGGATCATTTATGCCACCCAAAGTTTTGTTTTCATGCCTTGCTTCCAATTTTAGTAATTCAATAGAAGTTCTCATCTGCACGGTCAGAATTGTTTTGCTTGATACAAATTGTCCATTACCCCCAGTTCAGCTTTGGGGGTTTCAGCTAAAAAATAATGCCACCAGTTAATTCTGGTTTTGTTTTTCTTTCTTTATATACTTCTTCACCTTCCCCCTCCCCCCAACTCGTTTACCCATTGTGCGTATGTAGTATTGAATGCAGAAGCCCATTTCTGAAGGCTACATGAAATACATTCTCTCCAAGGGAGCTCTTAAACTGCATTGCATGCCACTGTAAGACACTTAGAAATGTAAAAATCAGCATTTTGTATCGACCCAAAGTCTGATGGAATTCTGCTTTCACTTTAAAATGCACCCTGCTAGACCTCCTGAAATGGCTTTATTATCAGAGAGTGGATATTTAGTTTGTTTAAAAACTAAGAAAGAAACATATCTAAAAGCAAACAGAAGGAAGCTGAAGCAGCCCAAGCTTCCCATTACTGTCAGGCTTAGGCTCAGGTCCACATACGGCCAAGCACAGATGTACAGTCAGGAAAAGAGCCCAGCCACCTGAGCAAGCCTGTATGGCAGCCACCATAATGCAGCAGAGATGCACACACACACACCATACCAGTTACATCAGTTACAAGTAACATGCCAGCTATAGCAGCACAAAGTTAAAATCCTTACACCATCTCTCTAAGTCTCACCATAAACTGGCTGGTAACTGCATAACACCACATTGCTAATACTGGATTTATGCTTCTGAGTGCCAAGAGTTATTGCAGACTGCATCTAGAATCCTGAAGGGACAGCATAGCTCTCTCTAAATCACGTAGCTGTAGTTCCAAGTTTCAAATCAACAAAGGCAAACACCCTTGAATGTCAGCCTTTCCATGCACCCAGACCACAATTATTTTGGCAGTCCAGCATATGCTCTGTGTGTAAGAACAGGTTTTACATCTCTGAGCAGGAAGAGAGAAAATAAGTACTTTTCTTTATGAGCACAAGTATGAATCACATCTAAATCAAGGTAACGATTTAAGTGACTTAAAATACATCTATATTCCAAAAATTTAAAGTAAAATAAAATAAAATTAAAAAAAAAGCCAATTTTAGAGAGAACAAGGCAAGTGCTTATTTGACCTGAACTGTCTCTTGTAGGAAGGGTATTCTGAATGTACCGGTGCACAGCTGGTCTGACCAGCCAGGAAGTTCATGCTGCAAAGGAGTCCTTCTTGGATAAAACGTGTAATCAGGCTCATAGTTCAAGAGACAACTCAGCGATGCCATGTAGATATCTGCAAATCTAGAGAGACGTCTGAGGAAGTAAGTGGGATTCTCATCTGTTCTGAATAAGCTTCCAAACTGTGCGTTGAAGAAATTCCTGTTCACTTCCCTGTCCCCCAAAAGAAAAAACAAAGAATGAAGGGAACACACCTGCACGCATCTCTTTACACCAACTAATTTCCAGAATCTGAAGCAATTCCTATAATCTGCCCTCTGTGTTACTCCCTTGCCATTTGGCTTCAAACCACTTAAATGCACAGCCTAAGAAGTGCTTACATCTCCTGCACGTAAGTGGCCCAGAAACAGTCATCACAGTAGAGAATAGCTCTGACACAGAGCTTGCTGGAGTTCACAAAGCATTTGGGCAAAGCTTTCAGACACATGGTCTGATTTTTGGGTGGGCCTCTGTGGAGCCAGGAGTTGGACTCTGACCCTGTGGGTCCCTTCCAACTCAGGATATTCTACGATTCATATTTCCCCACTATAAGCAGTGAGAAGTTGCTTCTTCAGAAAAATGGCATCTTAAGCCTTTACTTCTAGAGGTAGTGAAATAAGACTTCAGCCTTCATCTAAATCCTAATGGCATCTATTTGTCCCAGAGATAAAAGCCTACAAAATAAAGTTTAGATTAACATACACAAAAACTTAAGAGGAGTTAATTTAAAGACGAGTTAAATAGTCTTCACCAAGCTTTAATTATTTCATTTACTTTAAATTCTAGGGAAGCCTGTGGAAAACACCACATCAAACTCTTTGCTATCATGAAGAATAATGCAAATAGTTTAACTCCTTTGTTCTTACCTCAACTCCTTTCTTTCCTTCTTCCATTCTTCTAAAATCATTTGTGAATCAGGATCACGGTGAACCTGGAATGTGATGACAGGCAACAAAGGATACCCCATCAATGAACCTGCCCATTAATACACCCTTATCAGCTAATAGGACAAGAGCAATGCTTCCGAGATCACTATACAAAAGTTAACATGTTTTAATTAACTGAAAGCAGGAATCAATCCAGAGCAACCAGTGGAAAAAGAGGTTAAGATTATGACAAAAGTAATCATTGCAAGTAACCACATTTATCTGCAGTTGAACTGTGGAACTTCAGTGAGACAGAAGGTACTAACAACATCAATATCCAGCATTTAGAAACTTGGCTGGATCCCTTAAGCTATACAGAACTGATTACACATACACAGAACAAACCTGCATGTGTTCCAGTAATCCTGTCAGAGTTTGCAGCCAGGTCATGGTTTGAATGTACTTCTCTGTGTTCATGATTTTAATCTCTGATCGTAACTCTGGGATAATCGCACCAGTGCGCCAGCCATGCTTCAGGGTCAAATCCTATTTACCAAGAAGAAATAAAGATGCAATTAGCAAGAAAAAAAAAAAAGAACCCACTCACATCTGCTTAAACACTGGAGAATGTGAACATTCTTTATTCCAAAGGGTATTAATTTAAATTAATTGCTTCTTCTGCATTAAGCAGACATTAAACTGCTGAACCTAATTGCGCCAATATGCAACAGGTTTTAATTTTAGAGTATGTTCCAAATCCCATATTTTCACAGAGAATGACGATGAGTAGCTGCATATAAACACTAATTCTTTAGGTTTAAAGGAAACAGTAGGAAATTCCTTTTACAGATGAGATCTCTTTTGCTGCCAGAAGCATCTAGGGGAAACTGTATGTTTCCAGCTATTCAAGTTTCTCCTGACGATTGTAAGGTGAGACAACTGCTACCTGGCACAATGGAAGAAGCACAAAGAGCACAGAATTCTTCTTCCTTTGACTTGGAGCCCTCTGAAACACCCAGGCTTACTTTCCTGTTTAAAAGCAGACTGGGGCAAAAATATTTACAGCTGCTGCTGAAACATGTTATCACCACATTGCTGACACTCACATTTGTAAAGGTATTTATATACAATCAATTATGTAAGAGTTAAGAGATGGTAACTTATTTTGATGTGACAGCAACAAACAGCACATTTGCTGGTAAGATAGTAAGAAGACACCTGGCAAACAGGGCTACAAAACTCACAAGATCTTGGGAAGAACGTCAGCTTACCATTAGTGACAGAAGAATTTCCACCTACCATTCAAAACAGAAGTTCATCCAGTTCTTACTACATTTGGTAGCAAGTGTCATCCAGACCAGCTACATTCTGTACTTTGGGATGTCCATGTTTACTTTCTACTACATCTGACACCATCAGTACCTGGATCAGAACTACAAACTCCCATCCCGTTAGTGGTAGGACAAGGGGGAATGGTTTTAAGCTCAGTGAGGGAAGGTTTAGACTGGATGTTAGGGGGAAGTTCTTCACAGATAGAGTAGTGAGGAGCTGGTATAGGCTTTCCAGAGAGGCTGTGGATGCCCCATCCCTGGAGGTGTTCAAGACCAGGTTGGATGGGGCCCTGGGCAGCCTGGTCTAGTACCAGTTCTGGTGGCTCTGCCTGTTGCAGGGGGTAAGAACTTGATGATCCTTGGGGTCCCTTCTAAACCAAGCCATTCTATGATTCTGTGAATCCCTGGCCTGTAAGCAAGTTAAATGCTACAAAAGTCAGGTGGAAAATATTATCAGCCTTCTGTGGCACCAGTTTTCTTTAATGCAAGAAAAGCAACACTGCTTACTACCAACTCTGATTTTGTTGCATTCAGAAACTTCTCAATAAAGAGCATTTTACTGAATAATCGTGGAAGAAGAGAGGGGCACAAACAGACTCAGCTTTCATGCTGTTTCATGAGAGTAAGCTACTTACTGCCAAGTCACTGTAGATGTGATCACCAAAGTAGAGCACCTTAGATCCCCTCCAACCAGTCAGCTTCAGAAATTCATACAAGTTGCCCTACAGAAACAGCACATACATTGTGACAGCACGCAACTTGCACTATCACAGGCAAGAGAAAGCAATTCAGCATGCACTTAATTTTTCTACACCAAGAGTCTTGCCCTCAGTTGATGGATTATGAATCCCAAATTTCACATGTCATTTCAGCAGTACGTTTACTTTTCATATGCACTTTAAGAGGCAAGTACACAGCAGGGATACAATGCCAACAATCAACTCACACTGCTTAAATTATTAATATAACCTTAAAAACCATTTCCAAGTCTTTGTGATAGCTGAAGACGTTTGGGACTCTAGGAAATTGGTATTAAAATCTGAACTGAAAGTGCAGGAAATCACTGGAAGTTTACCTGTTTGTAGATCTGGCCTTTCTGCAGTTTATGGATTTTGTCCCAAAGCAACACTCCCCTTTCATTCACCTTCCGAAATGGTCTAGAATAGAATTATACACAATTGTTACGCTGCTGTGAAGTGTGATAGAATTCCTACAAGACCTCTACAAGCATCCTGATATGAAAAGTACTCTTCTTTCAAAAGGAGAACGCACTGTCTAGCAACGGAATATTTTGTAAGAGGAAAAGCAAAGTTCTGAAACTTCAACTTTAGCCAGGTAAATGTCTCTATGCAGTATACTGATGACATCTATAACAGAGTTTATGAGCAACTGTTGAACTAGGGCAGGGAATCAGCCTCCACAGACAGAGGGGGAAAAGGGTCAGTGATCTGCTATTAAGGAAAGAATGTAAAAAAAGAATGAAAATACTTAAAATCTTGCCCAGTATCTCACTTTGTACAACTGAATGACTGAGGAAGGCAGCACTGAACTGAGGGCTGAAAGAACAATAATACTGCCTTTGAAATTAAGCAGAAAACAGAGCAAAGGAGAAAAAAAAATCCTATTTCTATGTCATTTTTGAATATGTAAGTACATAGAAAGGAACAGATCACTTTCAAGTATCAGAAGAGCTTACACATTACAAATGTATTCACTTAACTGAACAAGCAGTCCAAATATTACAGCCTGTCAGCCAGTCTGCCCTTCAACTACTACATGTGACTAAACATAACCACTAGCAATAAAAACATTTCCAAATGAAGAGTAACCTCCGAAATGTACCAACAGCTCCCAAGTTTAGAGGAACATTTAACTAAACTACGTGCTAAGGTGTTAAAAACAGCCTCTGTGGCTAACTCAGTCCAGGAGATTACACCTGTGCAGCTACTGGAACATTCTCAGGTAAGAAATGGTAAAATTTAGACTTCAAAAAAGGGTGCTCCTATATTCTGTAATGACCTTGAAACAGGATTTCATGAAATACAATTTTATTTTACTTCATATCCGAGTCAAAATACTTCATATAACATGCTTTACAGTCTTATACTGAACAAGCTGCTTGAAACTGTCTTTACTAAATACCCACCTTCGCTTATCATTGAAGAAGTTTGGCTTATCAGCCTGTACAATGACCACATCAAAGAGATCCCTCCAGTCCTTGCCAACTATGAACCTCATGCCTTTGTCCCTGAAAAGGGCAGAAGGTTATTAACAGCCAAGTATAACAGAAGTGCAACTGCTACTAGTGCAATGTAATAAATTACACTCAGTGTCACCCTCCCCGTCCTTTATAAACTGACAGTCAAACAGAAAATGACTTCACTTACACAAAGCTGCTGGGACTGTTTGTGATAAGAAACATCTTCTTTCCATGATCAGCCAGCTTAGCTAACACTGCACGAGTTTGTTCAGCGTAACAGATGTATTTCTCTGTGAGGATTAAGGAAAATATGTTAATCTCCACTTTCTCAAGTGAACAGTTTTCTGTGTTCAACCAAGGGTTCCAAGCTTGAGGCTATTAGAGGCACTCTAGATAAATGGTGATACCTCTTTCAAGCTTTACAGTCTAGAAATCGCAATCTTAAATAATATATTGATCATTCTGGCTTCCTTATCGGGGAAAAAAAAGTCTTGACAGATGATGTCATTAGCACTTACCAATATCAGCTTCAATTGCTCTATACATTATTCCTTTGATGTGGACATCCCTGATTGAATCCTGTCAGGAAATCAACAGAGCACTGAAGAACTGAAAGATCTTTTCAAGTATGAAAAACTGAATAGTAATCACTTGCTTTTATAATAATTGCATTCCCTGAATTACATCTTCAGCTTCACAGAAATGCCACGTGGTATTCATTACGCATATACCACCACTAGACAAAGTAAGCTTGTTCTTCTAGAAAACTCCTTCATACTTTCAGGAAGCACGAGATGGGCTTGTAACAACTGTGACAGAGACCCCAGAGGGTGTTTCCCCACAGCCTCTTATAATTCCTGCTAGCAAGTATAGCTTCAATAATAAGCAAACGAAGCTTTACTAACATATGAGAGCTTCTTCACTTTCCTCTTAGCCAAACCCCAAACCTATAGAAAAAATAACTACCACAGAACATGACTTTTAAAACAAATTGCCAAATTACTGCTTTTTTTCCCCAAGGTTTGCTATCGCTGTACTGAAGTTCATAGTTTTACAACAATAACTACACCATACAAAACCTGAAGCTGAGGTATTTCACTGCAATTAATGCAGCAGGATGAGCCTTGTGAGATGCACACAGACAAGACACACAAACGTCTTCAAAGTTAGTACCTTGACATCTTTGTACAGATGAACAGGCTCATAATCTATGTTGTTTTTCAGAAAATATTCATTCACACAAGAAAGGAGTGTCATCTCTGGCAAGGAAAATATATCCATGAATTGCTTCATTGTATTTCCTTGTGAGCTCTACAAATGAAAAAAAAGAAAAACGGTCTGACACTGACTCTCAAACTGGAACACTTCATTTAATAGAAAAAAATAAAATCAGATTAATTGAAAATACTTCGCTTTTGCTACCACTCTTCTCACTGTATGAGGGTTTCTTTTGAATAATCAGACTCAATAAAATAACTCTGACGAAAGCATTGGCTTTATTCTGAAAATCTACCATGAAGAACCATTGCTTTAAGAGCAGTATTTTATCTCAGGAGCAGTAAAAGAGTGTTCAGCTAAGTCAAAAGAACCATATAGAGACCTCTTTGTTGGATGCCTACAATTCTACAAGCAAACAGTATTGTTATGGGGCAAGGAGGAAGGGAATGTTTGTTTTTGTATTTTATGAAATGCTGACAAGGACTGCAAAATAATTTGCCTTCCTGAAAAGAATGAATGCTGTATCTACAATAACTAGTGTAAGAACAGACATCCACTCCACAAAAGTTGTAACTATAGTTAATATAGTTAAGTAGAGGATCTCGCTGTACAGGAATAAATATTTAAGAGGGCAAAACAACCAGGCATCTTTCTTCAAAACAACACACTGGTCAAGACTATAGAACAGTTGAGGCTAGAATGGATCTCTGGTGGCCACCTGGTCACCTGGCAGGGCCTACAGCAGGTTGTCCAAGATCACAGCCAAGAGGCTTTGGAATACATCCAAGGAAATGACTCCATAATCTGTCTGGGCAACCCGTATCAGTGCTCAGTCACACTCACACTTAAAAAAGTGTTTTCTGACATTCAGAGGGGACAACTTCTGTCTAAGTTTGACCTGTCACCTTCCTTTTGAAGATCAACAGAATAATAGCACTGAAGACCAAGGCACCCTCTAAGAGGTTCCAGGCTTATATTCAGAACTATTGCAGCTGCTCTAGAGACCACAAGCGAGAATTACGTGGGAATTTTAAGTTCAGTATGAAGGTAAGGCATCAGACATGGTTCACTTCACAGCCTTTATCGGACCTGCTGTGCTACTGATTAAGTCACTTGACTTCTCAGTATTCTACTTCTGTACGTATGACTGGGCAAGAGAACAGTAAAAAGAAATTAATGCAAGTAAGAGAAAATGGGTATTTGTCACATCAGAGAGAAAGCTTCTTATCTAACACCATAAGTCAACCAGTTATTGAGGAAAACATAACAGCAGGAACAAGAACAAAATGTAAACCCTATCCCACTCCACTAAAAAAAAGAAAAACACAAAGATAATTCCGTTTGTAAACAGCAGTTAATATTTTTACCTTTCCATAAAAGTCACTCATTTGTTCCAATGGAACGTGGGAACCATCATACATTGCAATGACTTCTTCATCTGGGACAACACTGAGGCCTCTGGAAAATAACAAAAGGTTCAAAAGTCACACTAAAATTCTGAAGTAAATTACTGAACAAAAATCTATCAGATTAGCACTTAAGTCTGGAGCTTACTGAAATACCAACAATGTCACAGGAACACATTAGTCCAAGTTAAAACAGCATCTCTCCTTACAGAAGTAATATTTTAACAGGCTGACGCATGCCAAACGCATTCCAAATTTAAGTCTTTTACTTTCTTAAAAGGAAAAAAGGCTAATTAGCCTCCATTGAAACTCTGCCTGAAGGGTTTGTAGAAAGCTTCTTAAAGTAATTCCTCACTCTGCTTTTGTTTCTTAAAGCACTGATGATGCGATAGTATGTAAACCAGACTATTCTGCATTATGACCTTGAAGATTCCAGGAAAGAAGAACACACACAACCTGTAAGCAAGAGTTTAAGCTGTACCAACAGTTTAGTTTCCCAACATTTAAGATTACTTGAAGGATTGTTGACAAGTAATTAAAATATAGATGTACCACAACAGTATCTTGTGTTGGAGCACCTAAAACACTGAATACACACAATAATCATCACCAGAAGACATGTAAGTGGAGGGGGAGGACACAGAAGTCAGATCATCTGGCCCTTTTCTCCAAGTCTACTTATGTTTGTGGGTTGTTTTGTTATGTTTTTTTCCACTGCAGCCTTGTAAGCAAGATAGTTTATTTCAGTGACTCCTTTTCTTGGTCTCACCCCAAAGTGTTTAAACATTGAATAAGCCAGTGTTTCCATTATTAGAGTTAATATTAGGCTTGCAGAAGAAGGGCATAACATATAAGCTGCTGTGGTAGCAGAGGTCCACGTCAATCAGCTCCCATTCTGCAGTTTTCAATGCTACATTGATTTACATATAGCTTCAGGCTACTGCTGGTAGAACTACAGCATTCACGTTAGTATTGTACAAGAGCAAAGCAGTTGCCTATATTACAAAAAATATATATACTAAAAAGTTAGTGTCATCTACTCCACATCAAGAAACAGAAAGACAAGCAACAAAAATGTTAAATGTACACCAAGCAATAATATCAGAATCAAGGACTGACTCAGGTTCTACTCCACAGACAACTATGCCAAACAGTACTTGAGTACTGCTAAGAAATGCACTCTTTTAAATAAGGAAGTATTTAAGTGCAGATCAAGAGAGAAGAGAAACATACGTAAAATCCAGAGAGACTTTTGGTAAAGCAATACATCAGTCTTTCTAAGAGACCCAGGGTCTGGACAAAGTTCACAGTCTAGCTGTAGAACTACTAAGTTTATTTAATTCCACTCAAAACATAGTACTAAAAGCATCGTAGTTCCTCTACGTAGTGCTTCTATTGCTGCTAATGGAAATGTGCATTATTAAAACAGTACCACAATTGCTCAAAATCTCTCAGCGCAAGGTCTCACACTTGGGCAAGTCCTACTATTTTCAGCACTATAATTAGCCTACAAATACACACACGCAAGAAAGCACAGCACAGAGACTGCCAATGGGACTTGAACTCAGCACACTCACTGAGCATCACTCTGCGTGGACACAAAGTGGTTGTGCTTCGACTAAATCACACTTGCACAATGATGTGTGTAAACCTGAAAGCTCAGCGCAAACACAGCAAGACCTTTCAAGCGTATCTGCAGCCACGCTAAAGACATGCTAACGGGCACTCTGCAGCAATTGTTTACATTGAAAGCACCAGCGGAGAAGTCAGGGTATTTTTAGATGTCTTTCAGCACAATTTAACAGCCGGAAACAAAGTGACTCAGCACTATGTGACCAACCAGCTTGCCAGCATTACCAGCTTTGGACTGAGAAAATTAGCTGTACTGTATTGAGTTAGTAAATGCGTGCTAGTGTCTGTGTATATACACAGAGGTGCAAAGAAGCCCCCTCCAGTAAGACTGCAATACTCATTCATGCCTGTGCTTTTTCAGTGCACTGCTTCTGATATGGGCCAAGGTACACACTAATAAAGGCAACTACAAGATTCAAAAGCAACAGCAAATTTGGTTTCTTATTAATGCAAGCAATCATTTCACCTACCTGTAAACTGTTCCTAGCTGTATATAATGAAAAGCATCGATCTTCATTAATAACGCCTTGCAAGGAAAAAAAAAAGTCAACTTTAATTGCATGTCAACTATCTGAAATTGAACTTTAAAAGAGCAATTTCATCTGTAACCATTTGGGTTCCAGACCAACTGAGCACTTTCCCTTCAACCGCTGTTATTACTTCCAAAATACTTTATCAGTGATTTCAAAGTACTTCAATCAATGATTTCAACCTTGGGCCTGCAAAAGTCACCAAACATCCAGTCACAAACAATTCAGCCACGAAGAAGTATCTTTTTCTAATAACAGCAGCGCACTTCAGGTTCATTCTGCTGTACTCTTCCCCTTCTCCCCACAAGGCACCCAGAACACACAAGATCAAAAACGAAAGCAAAAAAAAAACAAGCTCACAACAAAAGGAAAACATTCACCAAAATCCTTACACAACACAGAATGAGAGATCGAAGACTTCAGAGACTCATTCATTTCCTTTAGCTAGGTTTTCAGTACTACGCAACTCTTAACAAAGAAAGATACTTATACATACCCGATGCACATCATAATGAAGTCCTCTTATTGCAAAATTCGGATCATAATCATACTTCCTTATTTCTGCAGGATACTAAGAGAAAAGGAAATGGATTTAAAATTATTTTAAGTAGAAAATAATAATTAAAAAAAAACCTGTTTCTGCATAATTTGAAAAGCCTATGGTTTATCTGCTTCTCATTCCTGCCAGCCATTAGAAGTGCTTTTAAATAAGCTGAGATTCACAGGAACATACACACAGCGTGAGACAAGCCAACATTTTAAACCCAAGTCAAGTACAGCACTTGAACATCCACCTTTTAATTAACTGTGAACATCAGTCTCGTGATTAAAGAGATTTTAATACATATACCCATGAAAATAGACTAAATTAACATTTTAATTGCTGAATTGTCTTGTACTCTGAATTTTTCCCACAAAGTAAGCTTAGAAATATAGGTCCCTTCCAACTCAAGGTATTCTATAAGGAACACCGAGTCCAAGCCCTCAGTCCACACAGGACACCCCAAAAATCAGGAGTGTACAAAAATGTCAGACTTCCTAAGACATTTGCTGCTTGTTAAGACTACAAGGCTTTAAGAGTACAGCTACAATTGGTTATGCCTTTTCACTTGCAGGAGACTTCAAAAAAGTAATGTTGGTAAGAGTGCAGACCCCAGGAATTTCACATAGCACGTGGTACTGCCAGACACAGCTGCTGATCAGCAGGACATGCCAGGCCCATAGGCACTTTGCACCCAGTCAGTGGTTTAACAGAAAGGTGAAGTTCAGCAAAGGCTTAAAATCACCTTCTCCAAGTATTCAACAGGCTACATCTTAAAACAGATACACCTGAACGTCTAGAGTGTTAACACCAGTCTTGCATCTGTGGAGCCAGTACATCCCAGGGTCCATCAAAGATCAGATCCTTGATCTGATCATAGACTTGATCGATGGGCCAAAGTGAACGGAATGAGTTTCAACAGGGCTAAGTGTCGGGTCCTGCATTTTGGTCACAACAACCCCAGGCAACCCTACAGGCTTGGGGATGTGTGGCTGGAAAGCTCACAGATGGAAAGGGACCTTGCTGTGCTGATGATGGACAGTCAGCTGAATATGAGCCAGCAGTGTGCCCAGGTGGCCAAGAGGGCCAACGGCATCCTGGCTTGTATCAAGAATGGTGTGGTGAGCAGGACTAAGGAAGTCATCCTGCCCCTGTACTCAGCGTTGGTGAGGCCTCACCTCGAGTACTGTGTTCAGTTTTGGGCACCTCAGCACAAGAAGGACATGGAGGTACTAAAGCAGGTCCAGAGAAGGGCAACGAGGCTTGTTAAGGGCTTGGAGAATCAGCCCTGAGGAGAGGCTAAGGAAGCTGGGGCTGTTTAGTCTGAGGAAGAGGAGGCTGAGGGGAGACCTTATTGCCGTCTTCCAGTACCTGAAAGGTTCTTACAGTGAGAGTGGGGCAGGTCTCTTCTCACTAGTGACAAGTGACAGGACGAGGGGAAATGGCCTCAAGTTGTGCCAGGGCAAGTTTAGGTTGGATATTAGGAAGAACTTCTTTACAGAAAGGGTGGTTAGGTACTGGAATGGGCTCCCCAAGGAGGCGGTTGAATCGCCATCCCTGGATGTGTTTAAGAGCCGTTTGGATGTGGTACGCAGGGATATGATTTAGCAGAGGTTTGTTGTTGTTGTGTTTTTTTTTATTTAGAGATAGGCTACTGGTTAGGCTGTGGTTGGACTTGATGACCTTCAAGGTCTTTTCCAACCTGAGTAATTCTATGGTTCTATGATCCCAAAGCAAGGATGGTGCTGAACACCACCCAAGTGAGTCACATTAGAAAGGCATCACAGTGACCCCAGCTGTATTACTCCTGTTGGTTACTTCACTGTAGATAACTTGCTTTTCCAAAAAACCACAGTGATTAAAAAAAAATAAAATAAATAAATAAATAAAAAGCAGTACTCATCTGTTTTTTTACTAAGTTTCCTTATCTTTTCCTTATCTACAGATGGGAAAACAATTATCAGTAACCTGAAGGGGTCACTTTCACATATGCTCAATTTTTTTAATGAGGAAGAGTTCTGAATCATGTATTCTTTCCACGGGTTGTTTATAAAGAGCATAGGTAGAACATACCACATATCAGAATGGCCCATTTTCAGTTCGTTGTGATTTTGACATACTTAAAACATAAAACATGAAAAAAATTACATGTCAGGCAAGTGCCTTAGGCTAGGGGCTATGCCCTTTTGTTTTTAAAAGGCAAAACGCCTCCATCATTTCTTACAGTGCTTGAGAAGACTCATTTCTTTGATTAGCCACCTGCAAGGTGATTCTTCATTCCCTTTTCACACACTACAGACCTCACAGAACTTGATGTACCTCATCCACTTCCCTGCACAGCCTCCATACTTAACATGACTGGCTTACAAGCTGAGGGGGAAAAAAAAACACAGGCTGTGCAGCCTCAATAGAGGCACTAGCTATTTTGAAACACAGTAAAATCCTAATTTTTCCAACAAGTTCTTAGCCTATGTAGAAGTGCACTTGTTCTGCAATGCTGCAGATGGGCACCTGTAATTAAAGAAAACAGTCCTGTGCTTGGTATGAGCACAATCCTTCTCTTAGCTTCTCAACTGTTATCCCTTCTATTGGTTCCAGAGAACACAGGGGAGGCTCCTGACTTCAACAAAGAACTGAAAGCCTGAAGACTGTTTCTGAAGATATGCAGAACAGAGCAGGAAACATGAAGCAAAACAAGGGGAAAAAAAACAAAACACAGAAGAGGATATGGACTGTGATCAATTAAAGACCACTGTGCATTGCACGTGCCTGAAGCAGCCACATCAAGAACAAGCAAGGAAATTTGACTTTTTCAAGTTTCATCATGCTTGGCTACTTCAACTTATTCTGACAGAAGGCTGTCTTTTGCATGTGTGCCAGTATGTGCAAGCAAAAGACTAAGCCCAACCTGGCATACAAATTAAAGCCTCCTTACAAGCCAAACAAAATAATGATAAAAATAGCACTGTTTACTTATTCCCTCACCACCACTTTTGGTAGTGGTAATATATACTATATGGACTAAACGGCAGCCTGAGAAAGGTGGCACAAGGCCCATACGTTGGGGAAACACACAAACCCAAGAACAAGAGCTTACATTCCACACTTGCTGCCAACTGTGAGATGAGCATTAAATTCATGTTTATTCTTTCAAGCACACTTTGAAATTCCACGTTTCCTACCACGTATTTCACAGCTTTTGAGTAATTACCTTATACTGCCATGACCAAAACTGGTCATCTTCCATGCTCTGACAATCATAATCAACAGTGCTAACATTAGGAAAAGCTTCCAGGCAACATCAAGAAGACCAATAAGGAATTTGTATTAACAAAAACTGTTGTCCCTCAAACTCCAAAAGACAATGTGGATGTGGCTCTGGGCAGCCTGGTCTAGGAGCTGGCAACCCTGCATATAGCAGGGGGGTTGAAACTAGATGATCATTGAGGCCCTTTTCAACCCAGGCCGTTCTATGATTCTATGATCATACACTTCAGTAAGCTGTCTCAGAAGGTAACTGGAGCTTCACTCACTACAACGTGAGAGATTCTTACTGAAACAACAAACAGTAATAACTTTACTATCAGAATCCACTCAAATAATAAAAACCGAGTAATGTTTTTATTGTCTCCTTATTGCTACTGTAAAGGCCCTTCCAAGAAACAAGTCACTTTAGTAAAGTGCATTTATTCATTCCACAGAAATTGCTACCAATGCATGCCAAAATTTTAGGGGGATCAAATGCGTATGCTTCTAGTGCCCGTGAAGTTTTGTTTCTTCTTGCAGGGATATTTATAGATTATTTATATATAGCTCCTAACCTTTCGATTGAAACATGAATGGGTGGTGTTATTCTACTTTCAAGCTTAGTTTGCTTAAGACACACATGGAGTTTTATTAATTTAGTCCGTAGATTTCTTCCTTTTATTTTCCTGCAATTCCTACACTGCAGTTGTTTATGCTTCCTCCAGTCCACACTTGCTTTAGACCTTTTTCCTCCCATACCTTCAAGTTTTCCCTGCAACCTCTCAACATCTCCTTCCTGGCTTCCTGACATACAGCAACACCTCCCACCCCCAACCCACCCCCAAGCTGCCCAGATGTTGATGGGTGACAGATACAAACACAGCACTTGGCCAGGCAGCAGATACACACTCCCTCTTAAAGGACTACTGAGCTGAACACTTATTCAGGTCTCTTATATCCAACCTCTGGTTACAGTGTCACTGCACACACTGTCGTGTCACTGCACACACTGTCCCTTCAGGTAACTGATCTGAAAAGCTGAAAGCATAGAAAGGCACCACCACATGATCACAGACCTCATAAGAAGATGGGATGAAAATATTCTGTACGGAAATTCATCACTGCATTCACAGAAGTGCATAAAACAGTGAAAATAACTCTGAAGTTTCTTATATTTTGGGGGTGACTCCAATAAGTGACAATCAGGTAAAAACAAACAAATAAACCCTATTGCTACGACTAAGTGAAAATTAAAAAAAAAAAAAAATAATAATAAATAAAATAAAATAAAATAAAAAAATCAAAGAAAACAAAATGTTCCTTGACTGCTGCCAGATTGTGCTCTGCTCCAAACTGCAGCTGAGAATTAATCAGGACTTCTGTGGTTTGCATGTTAGCTGTTGTACGAAATGTTACGAAGGAGCCAAGCCAGAGCTGAGGCATGAAAAATGAGTTATATCTCGCTCAACTAGAAATGACCCGTTGTACTCTTCAATCATAAAATTATTGTAATCCCAATGATTTTACTTACCCTGTGCTCATTAATAAGAAGATCTCGCGCAGCATTGAAGATCAATGTGTGCAGATGCTTAGAATAAAAGACCAACGTGTAGTCATAATCAAAGCCATAGATTTCAATGTCTGACAGGCTCATTTCATTGTTTGAAAAAATAGCATCCGGGTTCAGCATGTTACTCATAATTGAAGGAACTAATTCTGGGAACAGAGGAGAGGGGG
Organism: Excalfactoria chinensis; assembly: GCF_039878825.1. Taxonomy (NCBI): domain Eukaryota; kingdom Metazoa; phylum Chordata; class Aves; order Galliformes; family Phasianidae; genus Excalfactoria; species Excalfactoria chinensis. The sequence goes on along the minus strand of NC_092825.1, from coordinate 51,909,799 downwards.
GGAGAAAAAAAGTTACACCAGCTTTGCAGTTTCTGTAAGAAAACCATTAACAATTTCTAAATATAGATAAACAAAGATGGAATCTATTTAAACTGATTCATACTAATACATCATTGAACCCTCAATAAAATGATGCTACTGAAAATGCTATCCCTACTTTGTCATTGACTCACAGTTTTTATTTGAAGGCTTTCCTCAAACAGATCAAGTGAAACAGAAGATGCGTTACTGGATCGTGCTGAACACAGAACCCCAGAATCAACACACAATGTTTTTGCTAACTCAATTCATTTTTATTTAATAATACCCTTGAAAATTCATGTTGGGGTTTGAGGAATGGAGGGTTGTTATCACTGTTATTCTGAGCGCTTTGTCTTCCCTCATTATTTGGTCCAGGCTCTGCCCCAAGAACAGAATTACCACTGTTTTAACCAGATGCTGTTAGAATTTTTGCTTGACCATATGAAGAGTACCATGTTACTCAATTTCTATCCACACAGATATACAGGCTGGACGTTGGGAACAATTCCTTCTTGGAAGGAATGATGCTGCAGTGGCACAGGCTGCCCAGGGAGGTGGTGCAGTCACTATCCCTGAAGGTGTTCCAGAACCGTGTGGATGTGGCACTGAGGGACGTGGTCAGTGGGCATGGTGGGGATGGGCTGGCAGTTGGACCAGGTGAACTTAATGGTCTTTTCTAACAACTGTAATTCTATATATGTATAGTTTAAGTGATTGCCACGCTTTCTTAAAATGGCTTAATAAGCATAGCAATGCATGCTTACATTCCATCAAGCCAGAAACTGAAAATACTCTGCTTATTCTCTTCATGCATACTTGATGTGTGTAAATTGCTTCAACTTTTAAGGGTACATTTCTCTTGATGTTCACTTGAAAAGTATGCTGAGAAAGAAGACCCTCTACACTGCCCCCGGTGGCGCAGTGGTATAAAGTGCTGCTTGCAGCACCGGAGGCCCGGGGTTCGAATCCCCCCTGTGGCGCAAGTGGTACAAGTACTGCTCTGCTACACAGAAAGGCTCGAATCCCGGGAGTTGGACTCAATGATCTCTAAGGTCCCTTCCAACTTGCACAATACTGTGATACTGTGATACACCGAGCCTTAACTCTAAGGCCAATATCAAAGTCATCATCCATCATGACGGGAAACCAAAGTAATGAGACAGGCAGACATGGGTACTGCAGATCTTTTGGAAAGACAATGCTTCCTTTTGAAAAACCTGACCAACTCACAAGAAGGGAAATAGCATTTCTTCCACAAAAGCAATGTGTAAGATCACTGCACAGCTGACAGGAAGGCACTGCAAGGAATTTAGAGATGGTCGATATTCCAGTAATCTGAAACCATTCAACTTCAGGCAGGAACACCTTCTATCCACTGAGACAGAACAGCAGTTTCATGGTGTTTCCTTCCAAGTTTCACATGAAGTGCAGCATTTCATTCACTGAGTAAGAGAGCAGGAATTTGCCACGCTGAAGCTGACGTGCAAAGCTACATCCTTCATAAACAATCACAAAATAAGCCTCAACCAAAGCATCACCTCCTGCCTCCAGTCATCACTCATGGAAATACAGTGGATAACTGTCACACTTAATTGAGGGGGAAAAAAAAACAAAAATCCGGTGCAGTTTGACACGCTGCTACTAAAACAGTCTTCTTGTATAGAATAAGTCGTGAATCTTTTAATTCCTTGAAGTCCTAACATGAGTTTTAAGTGAACTTCCAAAGTGATGTTATTTAAACTATAACATTGGAATGGGTGTTGTACTTTTTCCAAACACCAATTGTGGTGGCAACACATTTTGAGCAGATATTTCACACACATCCCACCAAAAGAAACCCAACACCACCACATATTAACTAGCAGCTGCCTGAAAACAGGCATTATAAACAGCTCCTGGATTTTCCAGCTCGCAGACAGAACCTATAAAACTTGGATCAAAAAAGTCACGGCAGGTTAGTCATCTTAGCATCCCAGTGAAACAGAACTGCCAGATACTTGAAGCCATTTGGCAATTCGGGCTGTAATAAAGTATTCTGACTGATTCTAAAAGCACTCATCTCCCCCGCCACTGACCCACACCCACCCAGCACCCGCCTTTTCCCTTAATGGTGCCCTACACTCTGACCTCAGCTCTGAAGTATTATAGGGTGTGGGTTGAGAAATAAAGACAATTCCAAAAGCAGGAAAGGAAAAAAAAGACTCAAAATAAAAACATTCTCTCTTCTTTTCCCTTATCACACTGTCCCAAGACTACAGTGCCTTTCAGACATCTGCAACACTGGTCTTATTTCACTGGTGCAACACTGCCCATTTGATTTGCACCCAGACCAAACACACCACCAGCTCATGGCTCAGGATTCTCAGGCTGCCTTACATTACAATTTCTTTTTTGTTTCCCATTTGTCAAAGGCAAAACATGCAAGACTACGGCAATATTCAGATGAGCACTGCTTTCCTGCACGACAGCACTGAAACAACCTACCTCTTGGTAATACCCAAGCAGCTCAGTAACACTAAGCATCAGAACAAGGATGAGAGCAAACTACATTTCATGGAATCATAGAATGGTTTGGGTAGGAAGGAACCTTAAAACCCGCTCAGTTCCAACCCCTGCCATGGTCAGGGCTGCCCCCCACCAGCCCAGGCTGCCCAGGGCCCCATCCAACCTGGCACTGAGTGCCTCCAGGGATGGGGCATCACAGCTTCCCTGTGCAGCTGTTCCTCACCACCCAATTGTGCCTTTAAACGGTAACTTCTGCAGCCTGCCAGACAGCAACCAAGCAGTGAGTTCTAGGGCAGGGCACCAACACACGGGCACAGAATTCTATGGATTTCCGTGGAACCGAGGCATTTGCACAGCCCTAACTTTCTGCCCAGCTGGGCAGGGCTTGCTTACATTCATCCTCACACTCCAAACAACTGCCGGGCATAAAAGACACAGCATTAGCAATATACTTCACGGTGCTTTTAATGGAGCTGTAGGCAAGATGAAGTAAACTCAGCTAAAACTTCGCAGTTTCAACTTTCCTGTGAGACAAGCCCACCGCAGCGGGCACCTCACACTGCCGGACTCCCTTTCTGAAGCCACTTTCCTGCACACAACACCCCGGCCAGCAGCAGCCCTACTCAGAATGCACACCCCGGCACGACAGATGCCGGCTCCCCGCCGGCCCAGCCGCTGGGTTTCGGTCGCTTCTGCTTGGAGCGCCCCCCGCCCCATGCCCCGCTCACCCTTGGTGACCCGCTTGGCCTCCTTGTAGCGCGACCACAGGTAGCTCCTCATATCAGCGGGCGGCTGGCGCCGCTCCCGCTGCGGGGCTACGGTGCAATACGGAGCGGCGGCGGCCGCGGGCAGGCCCCGGCCCCGTCGCCCGCAGCCCGCCCGCCCCGCAGCCAGCACGGACCGCGCCACCACTGCCATGCTCCACAACCGCCGCGCCGCCGCCGCCGGCTGAAGTCACTTCCTCGGGCTCCTCCCCGGGGCCGTGTCGAGACGGGAGGCGGGCCCGACCCGGCGGCAGGTAGTGCCACCCCCTCCACAGAGCAGGAGGGGTTGTCGCCTCACGGAGGGGCTGCGGCGGGGGGGGGGAGGGAGAGGAACGGCCAGTCTAATGCAACTTTAAATGATTAGCAGCCGTCAGGCACGAGGAAAGGAATGCTATCCAGAGAGACCTGGACAGGGTTGAGAGGTGGGCCCGTGCCTACCTCGTGAATTTCAGCAACACCAAGTGCGAGGCCCCGCACTTGTTTCAGTGCAATCCTGAGCAGGGTGGAGAATGGGTTGAGAGCAGCCCTGAGGACAAGGATTTGGGAGTGTCGTTTGATGATTCAACATAAGCTAGCAGCAATGTGTGCTTGCAGTCCAGAAGGCCAACCGTATCCGCGGTTGTATCAAGAGAGTGTGACCAGCAGGTTGAGGGAGGTGGGCCTGCCCTCCTGCTCCACTCCAAGTGAGTGGAGACCCCACTTGGAGTACTGCGTCCAGTTCAAGAACCCCAAACACAAAAAGGACATGGAGTTAATGGAGTGGGTCCAGAGGAGAGCCACGAAGATGATCAGAGTGCTGGAGGCACCTATGAGGACAGCGGGAAAGAGCTTGGGCTCTTCAGCCTGGAGAAGGCCCCAAGGAGACCTGATAGAGGCCTTCCAGTACCTGATGGGGGCCCACAGGGAAGCTGGGGAGGGACTTTTTAATAAGGACGTTGTCATGGAGTTATCTAGATCAATCTGTGTCCGTGACAGGGAGAGGCAGTAGGCCCATGGGCCGCCCGGCCCACAGCTATTGGGAAGGGAAAAGGGAAAGGGGTAGGGAGATGGGAGCTGGGTTCGAGGAAACTAACAGAGCAGCGGCAACGATCTAAGGAGGAAAATTTATTTTACTATGATATCAGAATGCAAGATAACACAATATAATGCAATCTAATTGAAACTGAGGCTAATAAGCAAAATAAGAGAGAGATTTTCCTTAGACTGAGAAGACTACTTTGGAATTGAAGGTGACATGGCTTGGAAGCACACCCACACCAGATGCCAGGCAGTGAGAGAGCCAGTGTCCCTTCCGTGACATATTTCCCTCTCCAACCGTGAAGTCCTCTGGGACGTGTAGTTCTTCTTCTCTGTGCTCCAATTCTGCCAAATGCTGGGTGTGAGACACTGGAACAGGCTTGTAGATGCCCCCACCTTTGCATTCAAGGCCAGGCTGAATGGGATTTTGAGCAACCCTTCCAACCCTAACCATACAATGATTCTATGGATGAGAGGAAGTGGAGCTGGGATTTAGGGGTAGAGGCCCAACCCCGAGGTAGGCGCATGGCTGCCCTCCTGCATGCCAAGGAGCCACGCTGGTCCAAATCTAGATGACAATTCCATTCATAGTTTTTTGTGCAAAGCATGTTTCTTGTATTTAAGTCTACTAGGCTGAAAGCACTGCTGATGGGAAATCAAAATGGAGTTGAAGCTGAAGTACAGTGTTCCCAGCTATTACTAATAGTCTTTCATTAAACTTGCATCCAAGGTTTCTAAAACCTTCTGGCTAATGCTATGTTGGCTTCCTGCTTTGTCAGAGCAGCACCTCGGAGCTCTGACCTCTGTCTTGACAAGATCCTAATTGCGGGGTATTGGGTAGGAGGTGCCTGCGTGCACCAGGGGTGGAGTCAGGGAGGTGACGAGTATCTGGGGCGGTTACATGTATCAGTATATGAGGTTTATTGCGCAGCATTAAATTTGGACTTTTGGCGTTACACATCTGTTCCCCGTGCACAGAGGCACGGTACTTTCACTCGGCAGCCATAATTTATCGCCAGAGAGGTGACGCTAATCTCAAACGACCACCATGGCATCCACCAGGGAACACTGGGAACCCTATGGCCAGGGTGGGGCAAAAGGCTTTGCGACATCACAGGGCAGGACGTAACATCGGTCTTTAAGTCACATTGGCAGCCTCCCCCAGCACAGACATTTGGGGCAGCCACTCTGTCTTGGTCATTGCTGGAGCTCTGCCCTGGGTTACGGCTGCTTTTGAGATTGATCTCTGTGGGAGAACAGGATGAAGCTCAGCCTGACTCTCTTCCTGACAGTAGCTCTGTCTGTGTCCCCATTTGCTGGATTCGGCCCTAGCTGTTCCAGCTATTTTACGTGGATCTGCAATCGGGACAAAAAGGCAGTCCCTCCTGAAGAGACGCATCCAGTTGAGACCAAGCCCTCCAGCTGGCCCTGCTGGCTTGGCTTAACCACCTGTCCCATCAGGTGTGGGAATAGGAAACAAACTGTGGTTGTTCCTCAGGAGCAGCTGCCTGTTGATGCCCAGCACTGTAACTTCAGATGGCCCTGCTGGTTTGGTCTACCCACCTGCCACGTAACAACGGGGGATGGGGACCAAAAGACAGCATTCCACAAGCAGCAGCTGTGCGTTAATGCCCGGTGCTCTGCCCACAACTGGCGCTGCCGGCTAGGCCTTTCTGAAAGACCCAGATGGATCCGGTACAGGGTCAGCAAGGTTGTCACTCCAAAGGACTCAAAGCAACAGTCCCCCGGCCCCAGGCAGAAAGTCCTCAGCTTGCACGACACTCTGGGCCACCTCTGGGACAGCTTTGACCAAATATCTGTAACCTGGATCCTCATGGATGTCTTAAAGCACATCTGCATCCTGAGTCTGCTGTGGATTTCCCGTGGCCTCTGGAGAAGAGTAAGACAGCTATGGGGACAGGTGAGCTACTGAGATGGATCGTGCGGGGAGGGCAACACAGGCGGGGAGCTGTCAACCACAGAGGCCTTGTCTGTGAAGTTTTCCAAAGAAAGCAGACTCCCAAAGGTCCACTAGCTCTCCCCAGAGACTTAACCAGCCATGGGGCTGACACCCAATTGGAAATCCCTGTGCTACACAGGGCCTGCCTGAGGTGGTATGAGCCCCCCGCTTGGGGCAGTCCTGTGGGGCAGGAAAAGCTGCACATGAATCAGAGCCCTGCAGGGGAATGCTCTGCAAAATGAGTCTGAATCCCTTTCACTGTGCCCATGCTCTGTCTCTTCCAGGAAACGGGACAAACAGCCTCAACCTCCATAAGAACGGAGCACTGGGGAAAGGAGAACATCGGTGCTTCTGACCTGCTGTGCCTCATGGAGGCTGAACTAGACACGATGGAGAGGCACCTGAGGACCCTCCTCCAGTCCCACAAGAAAGCATGCAGGTGCCAGCAGGAGAGGAAGGCAGAGCAAGACGGAGGGAAAAGGAAGAATCCCTCGGCAGACTCCACATTGAGAGCTGACTGAAGTGCTCATTTGCAAGAGCAAGGCTTGGAATCGAGAGATGACATGACACGAGTTAGCAGCAAGATTCAGTGTTTATTAAGACAGCTTATTGATAATAAACATGACAATCTACAATTGGCCAAATGGTTATTTGCGTCACCTATCACTGTGACAATGCACACTTTGCTCACGCCTACTATCATGAGTGCTGAGTTCTTCTTTCTCATGGGAACTTTCTCAAAGTTGCTAGTTTGATCATTTATAATATCACCACGTCCTTGAAGACCTTTGATATATGTTCTCTTTCACCCATCCATCCACACTCATTCTATGGATGGACAGCAGGAAAGGCAGCAATGCAAGTGTGTGCTGTGGCGAGGCTTCTGCTCCAGGCAGAAATGGGTGCCTTTCCTCTCCTGACTCCTGTCTGCAGTGTTCCCACTAGGAACCCATGAAGGAGGAGAAGGGCCCACATCCTGGCAGCTGCCCACGTTCCTGCAAGTCAGTGGTGCCTATGGATGGCTCATTCTTGCTGGGTTCATCTTTGGCCTCAGGAGCACCAAATGCAGTGTGTGAGTAGGACTGGCAACACAGAAAGAGCAAAGAACAGGTAGAGTGATTTCATAAAGCACTTCTGTCCATTTGACAGCCTTTTCTTTTCAGGGTAACACCTCAGCCCATCAAAGGTGGGCTGAAGACACTTCGATTACATTGTCTTCTACTGCCATTGACACCCACTCACATCATAAAGGACCAGACTCTGCTCTGTTTCACTAAGAGTTCAACAACAACACGCACATGCAGCAGAAGTGCCCAAGTGACATGGAGAAACTTGCACTGGCAGCAGCCTTGCTCTCCCAAGAAAGCCAGGACCAGCCTGTAAAATATGCTGGTGTAAGCTGCTAGTTCCAGGGTTTTTGAAGATCCTTCTCACCACATTTCAGACAGCATATGTATATCTGCAGTGTACACATGTATATAAACAAATTTCCTTTATGTAATTCTGTTGCCTAGATATTTTCTTCTGAATGGTGTATCGGTGTTTAAAAACAAACAACTGAGCTTTAAACTGAGTTGTGCTTTTCATGGTCTGTGTAATAAATACTGGGAAAAATATGTGATAATATAAACTGGCATGTAGAAGCATGCATGCAAATTCATTTTTTCTTTATCTAGGTGTATGGGAACATGTTGGTTGCTCCACCAGAGAAGAGTCCCATTCAGGAAGGAAAATATCCGCCTACCATGTCTCTTCTCATCAACCCCTACAGTTACCAGGAAATGATGAAGCCAACACACTGGCCCAAATTCAATGGATTGAGAGTTTATGGTCTGAGAACATTGCCTGTTGGTTACACCAGAAACTACAGCATGCTGGACAAAAGATAATGTAGGCAGCTGCAGAAGCATGGGAGCTGCCCATGCAACTATCTGACATTGCCCAGGCATGTCGAGATTGCAACACTTGCTCAAAGATGAGACTGAGATCCTTGCCTGAAACACCAGCCCACATTGCTAGAGGATACAGTCCTCTCCAGGGATGGCGGGTTGATTATATCAGGCCCCTCCCTCAGTCTGAGGGGTGAGACATGCCCTAACCTGAATCAGTACTGTGAGTGGGCTACTGCAGGCCTATCCGGTACCAAAGGCAAATCAGGCATATACAATTAATGCACTCACAAAACCGATGTCTGCTTACGGGACGCCTCAAGTGATTGAGAGCGACCAAGGGACCCATTTTACTGGTGCAACAATACAGCATTGGGCAGAAGAGAACAACATTGAATGGTGATTCCACCTGCCATACAATCCAGCTGGGGTGGGACTCACTGAACATTATAATGGTATCCTCAAGGCTGCCCTGAAGACAGACTCCCAGTCCCTGCATGGGTGGACAAAGAGACTATATGAATCCCTGTGGGACCTGAAAGACCTTGAGATGGCTGGCCTAGGGTGGCCTGGGTGGCCTACTGGCACCTTGGGGGAGATTGTTGGAGGTGGGAGGCTCAGTAGCCCCCTCAGTGATAGATACATGGCCTACAGACATTGTGGTCAATACTCCAATCTTTATTGCCAAAGGGACACCCATCATGTCCCTATGGCAGATCAAGACACCTCCTTTGGTACCAGATATAGTTACGCAACTGCACATATCTGGCCAAAGGGTATGGTATAGGCGACTGGGGCATGCTCCTATACAAGCTAAAGTATTGACCCAGGATAGAAATACGGCCTGTATCCTACCCTGGAGGGCAGGCATTCCCTTCCTGGTGCCTTTGAAACATCTGTATTACTCCCCCTGAGTCTTTGACCTCCCAAAATCAGAAGGAATGGGATACCTGATGATGACTCACATGGAACTGATGGAACACAAACAGACATGCACCTCACAATTGCTTGCCTCCAGCAACATCAATCAAGCACTGGACCATGGAAGACCGTGAACTTCTATCAACGATCACTCAAACTATGTCAATGTATACTGTGATGGGAAATTGTATAAGTGTCACATTGAATCTCTGTAATGAGGAAAAGCTCACCTAATCATTGGTTCATGCTGTGAAGGGGTGGAGTGTATGGGAAACTCTTAATCACAGCCTGAATCTCTGGTTAACCGCCTGAGGCAAGTGACAGTCAGCTGCGGGAGCATAGGTGAAAGTAATTCAGCTGTGCTCCCAGAAGGAGTGGAGCTTGACTCTACCTCTCCTAGATCCCATTTAAGGGCTGACCACCACTAAGGCAACATCTCTCTGGAGATTGCTCCTGTGTGGAGTTTCTGCAGCGAGCCTTAACATTGCCATGCATCTTGACTGTGAGCCTCAACACCGGTGAGCCTTTCCTATATAACCTCTGGCTATCCATCTACTTTACCTTTGTATAATTACAACTGTGCACTAAGTACCATGGATACCAGACTTTCTACCTCCACTATTTTCAGATCTGGCCACACCTGTGACACGTACCTGGTACAAATTCAAACTGCAAGGTACATAGCCAGAGCTGGAAATAAAAATCACAATAAAGTGCTTCACAGCAGAGTGACTCTTTGAGGAATAATCTTACTCCAGAGATAAGGTGAGAGGACCTACAAACAAAAAGGCACACAGTAGTGTCAAATACAGACTACAGCCCCTATTTACATCTGTCATTCTGCTGTTCATGGATAAAGCTGGGTCTGTGTGGAGGATAATATACACAATCTCTTTGTAAATAAACATATGGTTCATATCTGTCCACGTTCATACACTTATAACCAAGTGGTTTTTGTTTGAGCTGAATTTTGTGAGCAGGAATAATTCAGAGGCTACACATCATCCTTCATTCTCAAAACCAACTCTGGAATACCACTGAAGGCTTAGAGCATAGATAACATCTGATCTCTGTATGAGCATACATATAACATCAAGAATCTGTTAAGTTTTTCACATACAGCAAGTATTACAAAGTTAGACCTACAATTACACCTGTATCTCATTTCTTTGCTTTTTGTAGTTCTGTTTACATAGGGGAAACATTCAAATCTCCCTGCAAGCTGCTCGGCCATGTCAGCTCATGTTTATTTCTGCAATTACTGAGAACACTCAACATCTCAGGAACTTCATGGTTGATGAAAATGCTTCTGCACACCAGTCATAGCATCAAGGCTTTCTAGTCAGCTAGCAGGACTTTCAGGTTCAGCCTAAGATGGGGCTAACATCAGATTCACTAAACTCCCATCAGCTGAAATTAAAACGCAGTACTAAAAAGGCTGACAAGGTCTTCTTACTCATGCTTCTGCAGTACAGTGTTCTAAACAGAACAGCTTTGTAAGCAATAAAAATATCTGACAGATTATAGTAATTTATTACAGAGGTGAATGACCTTGGACTGACAGAACAGACAACAAGAAAAAAAAAATAAATAAGCCTTTTGGTATTTAAAGGAAGCTTACAAACAAAATGGAGACAACGTGGTTTCATAGTGAAAAGACAAGAGGGAACAGTTTTTAAATTAAAATAGAAGAGATTTAGGCTAGATGTTGGGAAGGACTTTACTCAGTGGGCAGTGAGGCAATGGCACAGCTGCCCACAGAGCTGTGGGTGCCCCAGCCATGGAGGCACTCAAGGCCAGGTTGGATGGGGTCCTAGCAGCCTGAGCTGGAGGGTGCCAGTACCTGTACCCTCAACAAATACTTGTGTGGAAAACTTCCCCTTTCCCTCTCCTAGCTTTGTATTTTGGAATAGTTCTAAAATCCAAGTCTTTATTCAAGAAAGCACTTGAGCTCAGGACAGCACTGCTGCAGAACTTTACCATATTATTCTTGATTTTTCACACCCCTTAACCTACTCTTCAGGTCCTTTCTCCTTCCTGTGCAGTTCTCTTTTATGAACTTTCTCCCTGCTTTGCTGTCTAGATCTGGAAGAGCTTTGGCAAAACTAGCATGCACATTTATCTGAGCTCAAAAATCAGCCATCTAAGACATAGATTTATTTATTTATTTGTATTTCAGCTTAAGGAGATGTATTAAGTTCTTAGATCTGTATGAAGTCTTGTTTAAACTAATAACTGACAAAAATAACATTAAATAATTACCAGATACAACAATAATCTGTTCAAAGTTCCACTGATATTTGTTTTGCAGCAGTCTGCAAAATGTAATCAATATCTAAAACAAACACTCCACAGATTTTTAATGCTTAAGTGTACATCTATACACATACACACAATTCCTAAGCATATGACAAAATCTCCCTTGAAAAGTCTCACAGACATTAAGTTCTTATGCATTTTTCACTCTTTGAAAAGGTATTCTAAAGTAATTGGAACTGTGCTCACACTCAACTATAAGCAGCTTTTCTGAGCTATTTACTTGGCTTCTTCAATTCTGCTGCAGTAATGTTAACACTGTTTGAAATAAATTATAAATCCAATTAATAAAAGAAGAATATGGCCTCATGCTATCTAGGTGTAGGGGGGAAAAAAAGGTTAAAACAATAGTAGAAAAAGGAGATAATTGTAATCAGAAACCAAAGTCTCCATACTGTTTTGCACTAACTTCAGTACGAACCCTAGCTGATACTTAAACGTTCCCTCACCATATCAGAAGTGGTTAGAGAAGCTTATCTTTGATAGTGCCTCGTGAGGTTCTCAGTCTCTCCTACCTGCAAAAAGGAAAAAGTTTAACCCAAACTAATTATGAGATTTCCAGGTAACTTAAGTGACAATTCAACCATTAAGACACCTTAACACGCAAATTCTGGTGCCATATTCCAATCATTATGTCAGACATCACAGAGCTTCCCAGAAGTCTGAATACAAGGTTAAGAAATAAGCTATCTTAAACCATCTTCAGTTATTTTGCATCATGTGTCAAAATATTTTTGTCAATTGATTTCTCGCCATTTGAATCATAGAATGACCCGTGTTGAAAAGGACCGCAGCGATCAACTAGTTTCAACCCCAGTGCTACGTGCAGAGTCACCAACCACCAGATCAGGCTACCTCAGCTTTTTCTGTCTGAGGAGGCCAACTCCCCATTTCTCTTTAAAAGAGTGGGAACACTCTCCTTGGCCTGTCTCCTCCTGCCTAGGCACCTGCAGACCTTCTTGTTATCTCTCACATCCCTCACCCAAGTTCATCTCCATCTGTGCCTTGGCTTTCCTGATCCTATCTCCACACACACAGACAACAGCCCTGTATTCCTCCCAGACTAAACAACCCATCTTCCACTTCCTGAACATTTCCCTCTTTTCCCTCCATTTAAGATGCAGATCCTTGCACAGCCACAACAGTTGCCTGACTCCCCTCCTCGACAACTTCTGCTGTGCGATGGAGAGCTGTTGTGCTCTCAGAAGGGCCACCTTAAAGAGCTGTCAGCTCTGCTCTGTACCCACATCCTTAAGGACAGCTTCCCAGGGGATCCCACTCAGCAGTTCCTTGCACAGCCAGAATTTTGCTCTCCTGAAGCACAGGGTCCTAGCTCTGCTTTTTGCCCGGCCTGCATTCTTCAAGATTACAAACTCCATCAAGGCATGGTTACTACAGCCCAGCCCACCTCCCATCTTAACCTCTCTAATTCTCTACTGTGCACTGGTGAGCACCAGGCCCAGTAAGGCTTTGTCTCAGGTTGGTCCATCCATTACCTGGACCAGGAAGTTGCCTTCGACAGACTTCAGGAATCTCCTGGATTGTCTGCCACCCGCCATGCCACTATCCCAACAGATACCCAGGTGGTTAAAACCCCCCCTCAAGGCAAGAGCCTGCAAACATGACAACTCCCGTAGCTGAAGCAAGAAGGCCTCATCAACAGGCTACCACCCATCAGGTGACCTGTAGCAGATCCCAACCACTAGATGCCCTTTACTGGACCGATCCTTGATTTCTACCCACAAGCTCTTGATCTCATCATGGCTGTTCCTCAGACACAGATCTTCACAATCTATCCACTTCCTAACATAGAAGGCCTGTAGGGTGAAAGAGTGCAACTCCACCAATGAACCCCCCACCCCACAACCCAGATATTCCTCTGCCTTTCCTCTTCCTCCTTCAGCTCTACCACCAGGCTGAGCAGATCAACCACCTGCTGACACAGCACACGGGTGGTATCCCCGCTGCCCTCCTGTAACAGTGACAGGGCCAGGTGTTCTCCGCAGGGAGACCTGAACTGCACGCACATTCATGCTTTCAGTCCGTTTCCACATCCTTTCTGGCAGCAGCTCGCCGCCGTGTGGTGACCGTGGTTGCACGTCAGACCTATTAAGAAATAAGTGCTAAGCCCCCTCCCGTAAGACAAGGTGCCGTGCCCTGCTGGCCCATCCTGTTCACTTGGCTTTGCTCTGCCCCACAGAACTATATCTGATGTGCCCCTGCCCGTAGCGGGGAGGTTGGAACTAGATATCTTAAAGGCCCCTTTCAATGCAAACGATTCTGAGATTCTATAGTCTAATTCCACTTCACACTAGGAACAATAAACATCTGGCTATGTGTAAATAAATCCTTATTTTGCCAGGGCAGTCCTGAAATCCAAGCGTCACACCAATGGCTCCTGTAAGAGTCTCATCTTCTTTACAGCAGGACATTGAATTTTCTATCCCCACTTCAAGGATGGGTCTGGCAATTTATCCTCAACATGGCAGCAGCAAAGAAAAGCTATCAAATTAAAACACTTGCATCAGGTCACTGCTTAATGTAGGTGTTTTCCCTGTCTATCAGGGCTCAGAGAAGGGACATGTTTCTGCTCTGCATAGTGCCCCTGGCTGTCACATAATAATGCCAGCGAGCACCCTGAAGTCAAACAGCATTCCACAGGAAGCACATCCCATATATAACTAGCAAAAAATTTGGTTGCCCTAGTCTCTGGTACATGGACTGCTTCCAAGTCATCTGAAAACTAATCTAGCAGCAGCAGCAGCCTGGAGTTCCAATGGACTAATTCATTCTGCGCCTAGCTAATAGTTCAGAATGTCTGCTTCCAGGAAGAGTAAACTGGCCGGTCCAGAACTTGGTACTGTTACACTAAACTACTTCTAGTCCTGACAAATACTGGAAAGACAGCTCAGACGGATCCATATTATATTAATCAGAGTAGCACAAGGAGCAAATATTCCTGGACAGCACAGGCACGCAAGCACAGGCTAGAGTGTCCTCCATTAAGCTAAAAGCAGTAGACACTGCCCTTTGAAAACGCAAGAAAGAAGCTGAAACAGCAGCACGGCTGGGAATCTCATTTCTCAAGGTTTGCTTTCCCTCAGGGCAAAGAAAAACCAGACCTCAGCAGTTAGTTACTCCATTAGTTCCCTACCACTAGAAAATCCCCCTTTACGTGCCTCGTTAGCAGCATAACATTGTATCACATCATGAGACTAATCTGGTTTATATTTTCCATTATACCTACTTGCCCAGAACTCAGTGGGCACCTTACGATCTCTCTTCCATTGAATTTCTGAGCAGGTAAGAAACAAGAGACTGCAGCCCATCAGCTGGCAGTGTCTCCCCACCTACAGAATTGGATTGTTCTCATTCATCCACCGGTGTGGAGAACACACTGCTAACAAACTTAGAGCTAGAGCAAAAACAGCCAGCAGCTGCCAACCAATAAGCAGCCAAATGAAACTTGAATAAGGGTTCAGAATTCTTTCAGCATCATAAGACATTATTTCCTTTACAGACAATTCAAGTGAGGCAATCATTTAATTATACTTCGCTTCTTGCTTAGCGCTTTATATATAGCCCTGACTTTTTGATGTTCTTGAGATGGCTTCCAAACTCCTCTAGCTGTGTGTGACCTCTAAGCACACGTTTAGCTATGCAATGGGTAAGGCTGCTCACAAACAGCAAGGAAAGTATCCTCTCCCATAAAAAATCAAGCAAAAAATTTAATAATTAAAAAACACAAATGGTGTATTGTTTAATCTCTCCTCCATCCCAAACATAAAGAAGTACATGGAAAATTCAGCTCAAAAAAAAGATTATTCTAGATGGGCCATTTGTTTGAATAAATGTAACTGATCAAACAATTACACTGCAATATAAGATGAATGCAAGCTAGGTGCGTCCTAACACAGCCCGTTGGGCTCACTGAGGCTGCCCCATGCTTAGCACTATAGAATGCTCCAGGAGTTTTAGTCGAGTCCTGCAGAGTCCATACAAACAACAGCCTGCAGTTTAGCTGAAGACCAGCAGATCTCCAGAGGGATGTCACGGTTTTGCAGTTTTGTAATTTTGCTATCAGTATTCCACATCATAACATCATGATAAAGCATGGATAATGTTGACAAATGTTCTGCTCACAAAAGAAGACTGCATGTCCCAGAGAACACCACGGTCAGTCATATGACAAGGACTCTATATAATAATCTCACTTCGGTGCTGAACTTGGTCTCTTGGATCCTTCCAGCCATGGGGGAGTGTGTGGAAGTGTTCCAGCCGTTTTGCCTAGAGTTACAGTAGGCCTCTCGGTTTCGGGACTCACTCTCATTTAACTTGATTCATTAGACTTAATTCCAATTATATTGTATTATATTGTGTTATTCTGTATTCCGATATAGTATTTAGCAAACAAGTGTGCCTCCTTAGATCGTTGCCGCTGTATTTATTTTCCTTTTCCCTTTTTCCTTTTTCCTTTTGGGATAGCGGCCCTGCAGGCCGTCTATACCCCTGTCATGGGTGCAGGTAGATTTTAGGTTAACCCATGACAGGGATCTGTGTCCAGTACCAGCACCTAGAACATAGCATTAGCATTCTTTTTCTATGTGTGACCAAACAGTAAAGAAATGAGGGGCAGAGATAATAGATAAACTGTGTCTCTGGCTGTTTGCTGAGTACTCCTTTCTGTACATTCAGCAGGTTGAGTTCTCTGACTGTAATGAGCCCTTTTTCCCTGACACAAATAAGGGTTGTCTTCTACCTTCCCTGGCAGCACTGCAGAAAGCCTCTTTCTGGGAAGCAAGAAGTTATGACATTTTTGCAAGGAGGTGGTGATCTGCGTAATCACTAAAAATAAAATAAAATAAAATAAATCCCTATGAAAAAAAAAGAGGCATAGAAATACTTTTTTAAAAATATATGAAAGTACATAAACATATGTGAAGAATACTTGGGAAAAAAAAAAAATGTACCTGAGAAACAGCTCTTTCCAGTCTTAATGTTGTCCTCATGGGGTACAGCACGCAAAGGCAACATGCTCTGCTGCTTTGTTCTAAACAAATAATTCTCAGTTATTTATAGCTCTTGTACAACCAAAGGACAGATATAAGCAATTCACACACTGATAACAGAAACCCGTGGAAAACACGATGGTAAAATATTTCTTGAAAGCAGCAACAAGGCTCGGTGTTTGAATGTAAAGCCATGGCAGCAGACGTGGTTTACTAAATGGAAACGATGCCCGAGGGCCGCTAGGGCGCGCTCTCGCCCAATAAATCGAGCTCAAATCCCTGATGTTTGCGCCCTTCCCCACCTTATTTTTCTCTTTAGCTCTGCAAACCGAGATATGACAGCTTTATTCCCTACTCGCCTTTCCTATACTAAAGCTTCTGTCAGACATAGTTGGAACACACGTGCTTAACCTCAAAGATGCGACTGCTTTCACTGCTTTTAAATGCATGCCCCCATCCGGAGCTGACTCCCGAAATTCAATGACACGGCACCCAGGGGAAAGCACCCAGACAAAGCCTCTGCCAAGCAGATAGAGTACGTAGCAGACACTCCATCTCATGCACTTGTGCCGAACCACTCCACCCACAGATTTTATTCTGCTGTGGGAAAATAATAGTTACAGATCTGAAGAAGGCTTACCTCTTCTGATAGAAGCAACGTTCCCTGTGACACGTTTTGTGTTCTTAGCCACATAAATATATCACTGCAGGTGTGGATTTCCAATGGTACCGAAACTTACAGAGGTTTTAGTATATGCAGGGCCTGGAAGGTTTTCATAATGATCAAAACAGTTATTTTATCTGTATGGAAACCTTCAAGTTATAATTCTTCACCTCTCTCTCTTTTGCCCACTATGATAAGGACAAAAGCCCATGCATAAAACCCATTCCCTTCTGCCAAATACTATAAGAATACAACATGAAGCTTCAAAGGACACTTTGCAGAGTTCAAAAATACTCGGGGCAAGGGGGAAATATGGGTTACTGTTTTTTCACTACCAGTTCCAGCTGCAGTGGCATCGTCAGTCTGAGGAGGGATGGCAGAAAGCAGACCAAAGACCAAGTGATACCTGAAGAACAAACACTTTCATCCAAACTCAGAGCAAGGCAGGAGTACAAATTAAAAGTTGTGAAAGTATGATACCAAATGTTAATACATTATTTAATATGTCTTGAATAGTTTAATACTAAAACCATAAAACAGTGGAAGATAACAGATGAAGGGCTCTTTCTAATGTGATTTTGATGGTGTTACATTGAAAGAAACATTTATACCAAAACTCCTTGCTGAAGGAATGATTTGGACCGCAGTCCTTTAAATCTTTAAACTCCACATCAGAACATGTAAGCAGCCTGCCTGATATCAGCCAATCTTTTCTCAGACTCACAGGGCTTGCATATCAGTATGAACACCAAATCTCCTACATGTTTAGTGCCTGAAATGTCAAAGACCTCCTGGAAGTTGCTGGAGCTTGAATCCACAGAAGATCACAGCTCGTCTCCAGTCCCCTCTTCAGGCATCTGGCTCCATAACTGCTGTTTCTCTAAAGCTGCCCCAGCAATTGCTTAGCCTTAAAGTCACCTAAGCTGTCAGCACCTTAGTTTTCATTCCCAAGTCCCCTGAGCACTGAAAATCTCTAGTACAGCTAAATACTTACTGCATCAAGGAATGACAAGCCTAGGTCAGTCCTGGCCTCCTCAGAGCAAACAACTCTCATGCCTGACAGATTTCAGTCCAGAAAGGAAGTTGAGAGCATATTTCACAGATCAGGCTTCAAAAAAGGTGGAGACAGCTGCTATCCCTAGCATTTACCCTGCTTTCATCCAGCAAATTGGGGATTAATCCAAGCTGAGAGAAACTTCAACGCTATTAGGGTCTTCACCTTCCCATCTCTCACCACCATGAACAGTGATCTAAAAATGGTGGGGATAAGGAAGAAAAGTTGGAAAAAAAATAATACAGGTAATTTGCAATGTTTCATAGCAGTTGTTCTGCTTTTTTGTGATGAGTGACGTTTTATTTGACCAATCATTTTGGAGCATAAGGCTCCATTCTGGATTTGATTTTAACTGTATCCTACACGCATTGCATTCAGGCTCCTAAGCCTTCAAGTTGTTCAAGTTAACAAAGCACCTACAAATGCATGTAGTACGCAGGAATGGCCACCTCAGATCAGCCCAGTAACATCTGTCCAATAGCAGCCAGCTGCAGAGGTCCAGGAGAAATAAAAGGACAAGAGGAAAACCAATCAATAAGAGCCCAAACGGTTCCTGTTTGCATTATGTAGCTCACTGTTTCCCTGCTCGTTTAATTGGCTATTTTCATAAGTAAACAAAGGGGATTTGTTGCCACACTGAGGCCGTAACAATTAGAAACATTCCAATTTAATGTCATCATTAAGAGTGATTGAGAAGCAAGTTTTGCTATCTGCAGAAAACTCTGTCATGCTCAGAAAGAAGGGGCACCTGGAGAGGGCTCATACCTAACTGGATCCAGGACTCTAATCCCTGCTGAAGCCAAGCAAGCAACGCTCTGGACAGCAGCCCATCATCCAGCCCATCATCGTCCATTACCAGACCTCAGAGAAAACGCTGCTTTTCTCAAAACAGTTTGTGTTTGATGGGTTCATGGACACATACAGCAATAATTTTCATCAGGATCAATGTTCTCCTTTCTCTTAGCCATTACAGTTCACCTGTAGGGTAATGCAGCTCCTGATCTGTGGCCCCACCACAATGTGTTTCATACCACTCTCTGATGCTTATTACTCTCTGAAGAGAGTGTATACACACATACATTATCACATCAAAAAACGATAATTGTGACACCGAATATCTTGTATCATCTACAGTACTCCTACACCACGGGAAGAGTCACAGTTACAGCACTATATGAAGACGACCTACGGACCCTTGATGGCTTTTCAGAAAGATGCACAAATATTCAGTTGCACAAACTGCCAAATTTTAGAAAATCAGGAAAACAGGAGGAAAAGCAACAAATAAAAAAGTCGGAAAGTGAAGTTGCCTTCTGTTTGAGCACTAATTCAGTGCAAATACTCTGTGCGTACTGTTTTCTTTTATACACCTATCACTCAAAGCACCTAAAGACCTAAATACTCCTTCAGCCATCTCTTTCACACAGCTCTCCACTGCATTCTGGAAACATTAAATGTATCCAGATATAGTAAGTGACATTAATTATAACTGGGGGGAAAAATTACAAACAAAACATAGTTTATTTGCAAAATATTAATCTATATTTATATATAGGTCTAAATATGTACATAAAAATGTACAATACTTGGCTGAGTAGCCTTTCACAGTACAGGAAGGAAAGTGCTACCCTTTTAGTTAGGATTTTCCACTCCTAAAACTAGAGCAGGGTTGGAAGCCCTACATAAGGTATGTCCCAGGCTTCTATTAGTGGCTTCTCAGCCCATCATCATCAAAAGAATCACAGAATGAGAGAATTGTATAGTCTGGAAGGGACCTCTGGAGACCATCTGCAGAAAGGTATCATCTTCTAGCCATAAACTCCTTGCTCTTTACCATGCTCCAGTCTTGTGCATGCTAGGCCTGAAAGAAGCTGATTTAAGCACAAAGTATTTTGCTGGGCTTGAGCTTAATCAGATCAGGAGTGAGTCTGACATATGCCACAGCTAAGTACAGTGAAAGAACTATCCCACTACTACAGACAGAGTCTAGGAAGATTAGCTGGCTAATTTAGCTGGTTAAACCAAATACCCAGTCAGGCCATCTGAACAACACTCAGTTTTTCTCTATAGTCATTTCTGGCAGCAATACTTCTTGCCAGCTCCAACTTTTAGCCACAATCATGTGGCATGTTTAAACGAGCAGGCTTTCCCTAGGGCAGATGGGTGAACTGATAAAGTTGTACTCACAGCACTGGACAGATTTGCTCTACTGTTTGCACGGAAAAATACATTACTCTCTTATCACCACGCACTCTTGCTTTTCTAGGTAAAAGAGCAAATAGAGCACTTAAATACACTCTTTCAATCATTATGCACACAATCTTCAAGAGTATATGTAATTGCTTTCCAGGACCTTTAATGTAGATAATTCTTAAGCTGAAGTACTATTAGCTCTTAGAAGTTACAGCTTTGCTTTGGTATTAAACCCTGAACAGTGATATTCAGACTTCTTTTAAGTAGCAGTAGCAGCCAGCACATCTAAGATTTTTAAGTCCTTCTTGAGTATTTTTTAAGGAAAAAAAAAAAAAAATGCAGAAATTAAATATCTTTTAAGTGACAATTCTACTGAGATTTGCTTCAAGGATTGGTCTGGATGATCGCGGTTGGACTGGATGATCTTAGCGGTCTTTTCCAACCTGAATGGTTCTCTGACTGAATAAAACATACATAGCAGTGCTGGACAGCATGTTCATAGCTTTAAAATAGCTAAACAGTTTGTTAGTTAAACTAAGTTTAGTGTTCAGTGGAATTAGTCGTTTCCAATTGCCAACCTCTCTGCAAAGAGATGGAAGTCTCCTCATGAGAGCGTTAAGCCCACGGCTGCCTCAGCCCTACATATCACCTGTGTGCCGGGTAATACAACCCAGCTTTGAATAAAGCAAACTGTGTAATCTGCATAAAGCAAACAGTGCCAGTCTGACCTCTAAATTCAGAGCACAGAACAGATTTAACAGTTCCATAGCTCCTTCAAAACCATCATACGCTGCATGGTCATAAAGGTCAAGTAAGCCAGATTTTGAGACCACCAGGTTTAATCAGAAATATTTCTACACAGAAAAGGGGGGTTAGGCATGGAGACATATGCCCAGGGAAGCGGTGGTGTCATCATCCCTGTGTGTATTTAGAAGATAGATGGATGTAGTGCTTCAGGACACGGCTTAGGGGTGGCCTTGTGGCATTATGTGGGTGGTTGGACTCGGAGGTCTTTTCCAACCCCCTTACGAACACGGCAGGCCGCGTGAGGTTCTACTCCAGGGGGCAGCACGGCCCACCTGAGACGGGCCCTGTAATGGCGTCCATTTTGTGCACGGCTCCAGCGCGGACTACAGCTCCCGGCATACAGCTGCCGTCACTGGGGCTTACGGGCGACCGGAAACACCTGTTGCCATGGCAACAAGGTCCCCGGTTAACATCCCGGGTGCTCCCGGAAGCACTCGGGCCTGGCGTGCCCATGCGGAGTTTGCCCTCAACGCTGCCGCCCGCGGACACAGTAGCTGCGCCCACCGGCCGCCGTGTGGGACGGTGACGGGTCGGCCGCTGGAAAAAACAACGTCCGGCCGTACCGGTTAAACCCCCCGCAGATACGATTGGCCAAGCGAGGCTCCTCCCGGCCAATCGACGCCGGCCACGCTCCGTCCGCAGGAAACCGCACATGGAAAGCCACGATTGGCAGCGAAAGCCCCAAGCCCCACCTTCCAACGTTCTCTATTGGCTGCATGTTTGGCGTGGTGCGCTCCCATTGGCTACGCGCGGAGAGCTCCCCCCGCCGTCCGTCGGGGCGCGTTGATAAGGCGGAGGGGGAGGGCCGCGGCCGCTCTAGCGGGCTCGGCGGCGGTGCGGGAGGCGGTGCGGCGGGGTTGTACGGCTCGGGGCAGGGCGTGTTGGGCCGGTCTCCTCTCAGCCACGGCAAGCTGCGGCATCATGAAGTCAGCGTGGGTGCTGGCTCTGGCATGCACGCTTCTCCTGGCCGGTAAGTGCTCTAGTCCTTCTGGAAGCGTCTGGTGGGGAGTGGGGGGGGGGTTGGGGTGGTGTTCCTCTTTAGCGGCGCTCAGCCCAGCGCTAGCTGAGGGGATGAAGGCCTCGGGAAGAGAGGCTCGGCTGCTGGGGCCTGAGGGAGACAGCGCTGCCTCCATCCCAGCCCTGTAGGCGCCTCAGGGGAGCGGGGGAGGGGAGTGCCGCTCACGGCTCATGCGCCGTGACTGGGGGCGAGGCTGGGGTCCGGCGGGGATGCGGCCTCATCGGGAATCGGGCGCAGATGCTGGTAGAGCTGCGGCCGGACTCAGCGTTGCTCGTTTTATCCAGCGTCGGCGACCGCTGAGGAGGTGGATGTAGATGCGACCGTAGAGGAAGATCTGGGTAAAAGCAGAGAAGGGTCCCGAACTGATGACGAAGTTGTTCAGAGGTGAGTAACGGGGATGCTGCTAAGCTACTTGTGGCATTAAGGCTTTCTCCTGCTTTCAGGGAATCCGTTCTAGCTTCAGTAATGCTTCAACTCTCAAAGATTGGACTGGAGGGGATGTAATGCCATTCCAAAACAAAGCTCAGTCAGTACTGAGAAATGCGGTACTCAAAGGAAGAACTGTTGCTTCTTCTGTATCGGGGCCAGCTTGAGAGCTGGGATTCAGAAATATCCTGCTTGATGTTGTCTAATTGCAGTGGCTGCATGAGAGCTGCAGAAATTGACGGGGAGGCTATTCTTACATGTAAGAATATAAGTGATATTAATGATATGCTTGCTAATTGCAAAAGTCTATACTCATAAATGACTTCAACTCCTGTGTAGCATGCCATGCGTTTAAGATTGCTGTCCTTGTAACATACTTGTGGCTTTACCTGAATTTCTTTTAAGTAAAATGGTTTTACTCACATACGTGGATTTTTGCACAAGTTTTAGGTGGTAGATATGCAAGTGGGGGTAGCTAAAATTGTAAATCTCATTTAATTTTATTGTATTGATGTTGTCTGTGTCGGGACGAAGGATCCTGTTGTTGCCTTCACTGGACCGTTATTGCTGTTGCCAGGTCATAGAATTAATGATAACTGTATGTAAGCAAGGCTGCTTGACAGGTTTTCATTATTCTCACAGAGAAGAAGAAGCTATCCAGCTAGATGGCCTAAATGCGTCCCAGATCAAAGAAATCAGAGAAAAATCTGAAAAGTTTGCCTTCCAAGCAGAAGTTAACAGAATGATGAAGCTTATTATTAACTCTTTATATAAGAACAAAGAGGTCAGTATCTTTATCACGTTAGAATTGTTAGAACTGTTTGTATTCTTGAGTTCCTGACAACTTGTTTCTGTTTCAGATTTTCCTGAGAGAACTTATTTCAAATGCTTCAGATGCTTTGGATAAGATCCGCTTAATATCCTTGACTGATGAAAATGCTCTTGCTGGTAATGAAGAACTCACTGTTAAAATCAAGGTATGAAATGTTAGTTATGTAGATCCTTACTGATAGATACTCTTACCAAAGAGCAGTGACAGGGATCTAAAAAGTTGGTGCATGGTTACGTTATTCAGTTTAATGCTTAACAGTGTTACATCAGGACCCTGGTGATAAGCTTTATCAAATACCACTATTGTTTTCACCTGGCTAATAGCAGCTTTTGCTGACAGACATGTTTGAATGGCTAGCACTCTTCACCCTTTTCCCAGGCAGTGAACTGTCTTAAGATTTAAAATGAAGTCACGCTACCTCTTCTTATTTTTTTCAGTGTGATAAAGAGAAGAACATGCTCCATGTTACAGATACGGGTATTGGCATGACAAAAGAGGAGCTGATTAAAAACCTTGGTACCATTGCGAAGTCTGGTACAAGTGAATTCCTGAACAAGATGACTGAAATGCAGGATGATAGCCAGTCAACGTCTGAGTTAATTGGCCAGTTTGGCGTTGGCTTTTATTCTGCTTTCTTGGTAGCGGACAGAGTTATTGTCACATCAAAGCACAACAATGATACCCAACATATCTGGGAGTCAGATTCAAATGAGTTCTCTGTGATTGATGATCCAAGAGGAAACACTCTGGGACGTGGCACAACCATAACGTAAGTATTAGGTTTCCTTGGATAAGAATTATTTTTATCTGCAGTACATGGATGACTTCAGCTTTGTGACTACATGTACTTTTCAGTTCTCGGATTGTAGCTTTTTCCAGTAGAGTAGAAACATCCTGACTACTAGTTGCATGCAGAAGATGGAGTGTTAATGCACTAATGCAGTTCTTCATTCCATCTAACAGAATGAAGAAAGCAATGAACACCTTGACAGCTAGTTGTTGGCAAGTGGTTCCAAACTGCAGTTTGCCTGCAGATTGGGTTTCTCAGTGCAGTTGTGAAGTTGTGATTACAACAAAATCTCTTCAGTGTAAAACTGTAGTAGAAAACTGTAGAGTTTTCTCTTTGAAACTGATTGCATTATATATAGTAATCACACTGATCTAATGCAAGTTTCAGGTTAGGTGTAGTTTGAAAGCCCTGTATTTTCTTACGTTTTTGTGAGTATGTGAATCGGTTTGATCTTTGCCTTCTAGGACTCCATCCTGAAATCATTTTCAGGACTTTTTACCTGTGAAAGGTACAACATCAGCATGACAGTGCCATTTGTTGGCAGGAAAAAGTTCATTTTGGTGCTCTGATCAGTGAGAATACGTCATGATCCATATGAGCATCAAAATATCTTTCTTTTGGTTGCAGTATTGAGAACAGAGACTATACTTTTAAGAGATAGCTGAGCATTGAGTAGTTCAATTACAGTTGCATAAATTTCAATCAGTATAGCGGCAACAGTAGGAAGATGCATCTCCTCTTATAAAACTAATTGAAAACACTTGTTCAGCCTTCTAACTTTTCTTTTTCTTCAGCCTTGTCTTGAAGGAAGAAGCATCTGATTATCTTGAGTTGGACACTGTTAAAAATCTAGTCAAGAAATACTCACAGTTCATAAACTTCCCCATATATGTGTGGAGCAGCAAGGTAAGTGTATTTAACAAAACGTTGTATGCTATGAGCTCTGTGTCATAAGTCTTCAAAGGGCCCGATCTTTCAAGAGTGTAAGCATGCTATAGAATGTTTTCTGGTTTATTTCCTGACTCTTCATCCTTCAGGTCTTTTAAAATCAGTGGGAAGAAAGAACTGGCTAGTATTTTATTAGCTGTGTGCTGTCCAGAAGTTAATGCATTACTAAATGTTATACTTCGATTTGTTATGCCTCAGTGCTACTAAAGAAGCAAGATTGCACAGTTTACTACAAAAGATGTTTCTTCCACTGGCTTTGTTTAGTAGCTGGAAGCTTGTTAAGCTTTTAAGCAGGGCTGTGTTTAGGTGTCCTTCTTGAATGCAGGGCAGCCTTTCAACTTTCAGGCTTATTCTTTGGAGGTTTTGCTGGTGTAGTGCTAACCTGGAAGTTGAGAACAGTGACCTCACGGGGTACTGCAGGATAGCATGCATTCACAAAAAGTGCAGCTGAAAAAAGGTAGCTGCCTATTGACTAATGCTTGTGGGAGGGCAGATAGCTTGATCTCTCAACAGAGAGAATGCTAGAAGATGCCTGGTAGGGAACTAAACATGCCTTACTTCCTATTGTGTCTTTAGACAGAAACTGTTGAAGAACCAATTGAGGAGGAAGAAGCAAAGGAGGAGAAAGAAGAAACAGATGATGATGAAGCTGCAGTTGAAGAAGAGGAGGAAGAAAAGAAACCAAAAACGAAGAAGGTAAGTTTTCTGAGATGAGAATTTGTAACTGATGGAGATTTGGGGAGTTTTCATTAAGCTGACATTGAGGGGAGGATGATGGTAAATCAAACTTGAGTGAAAATAAGACAGGTGAGTGGCAATAGTCCTGGAATTAACTCTAAATCTTTGGGAGTCCATGCAGTGAACTGTGAGAAGTAGACTTGAGTGAACTGACTGAATAGCTCAAATATATTCTACTGGAAAGCTTATCTCAGAATGGCAGTAAAATAGAAATCACAATACTGTGGTGCAAAATGTGCATAGGATACACTGAAGTGTGCATTTACTTTCCGTTCCTTTGCACTCAGGCTAATGCATACATGTGAATGGGAATACCTAGTCCATTGTCTAGTTGATAACAAGTATTTTTCTGTGCTGTTATGACTTGAAAGTGGAGTTTCTTTAATTGATTTAAAAACGAATATTTATCCTGATGTTTACTTAGGTTGAAAAGACTGTCTGGGATTGGGAGCTCATGAATGACATTAAACCAATCTGGCAGAGACCATCTAAAGAAGTTGAAGAGGATGAATATAAAGCTTTTTACAAAACATTTTCCAAGGTAAGCTTAAAGCCTTGAGATTGTTCTGAAGGAGTGGTTTACTGCTAATGAGGGTGGAGTGATAATGCTGACCTAGGTCTGAGGGGGTAGGTGGTGGTATTCCAACCTGTGCGGAGCTTGCTGTTCAATACTTAAGTACTGACAAATTAATTTTTCATCTTGTTTGAGGGAGTAGCGATGTTTGTGTTGTTATGTAGTGAAAGAGAGAAGACACATTGTTTTCACACATAAATACAGTGTGATGTTAAGAACTATGTTGTGCGGTATTGCTTACTGAGCTATTGTTCTCGCTTTGGCTTTTATAAACAGGTATGGTAGGTCTCATACTACTGTGTGAGTAACCCAGTTGAATTTGGAATTCTGTTCTCACAAAGTACAGTTATCTGTGCAGCAACGTGTGACATCATGTTATGGATGGAAGAGTATTGATTTGTCAGTGCTTGGCCAACATGGATTTCAAAAATTCTCTTCACAGGAACATGATGATCCAATGGCTTACATCCATTTTACTGCTGAAGGGGAAGTAACTTTCAAATCAATCTTGTTTGTTCCTAATTCTGCTCCACGTGGCTTGTTTGATGAGTATGGATCCAAAAAAAGTGATTTCATTAAGGTAAGGCAAGCACGTGCTTATAGCTCTGATTCATCGTTGAAAATGAAGGAAGTAATAACTGCTTTTTTCTTTTCTAATTTAGCTGTATGTTAGAAGAGTGTTCATCACTGATGACTTCCATGACATGATGCCCAAGTATCTTAACTTTGTTAAAGGTGTTGTAAGTATTAAACTTTATTTGCATTTGTGTGTTTTTCATCCAAAGGCTGCTAGCTATACTAAAAAAGTTCCTCTTTCTTAGGTGGATTCTGATGATCTTCCTTTGAATGTATCTCGTGAAACACTTCAGCAGCATAAGCTACTAAAGGTAAGATAGATGGTCTCGCATATCTTTTATTAATAAGGGACTAATTTTAATAAATAGGGGACTAATAAGATTTAGGGGATAAATAGCTTGATTAATTTTGTTTTTAGTACTTTAATTTCACATTCCTAACTGTATAGGAATCCCAAGCTTCATTCAGATTACTTCTGCTTACTTCTAAATTGGGAATAGTGTCTTGAATGCATTCATTGTACTTAATGAATTGAGGGCTTTCATTGCTATAACCTGCCATTGCTTTCTGTAGGTGATCAGAAAGAAGCTTGTTCGTAAAACTCTTGATATGATCAAGAAAATTGCAGAAGAAAAATACAATGACACATTCTGGAAGGAGTTTGGTACCAATGTAAAGCTTGGAGTTATTGAGGATCATTCCAATCGTACACGACTGGCTAAACTGCTTCGCTTCCAGTCTTCCCATCACGAAAGTAACCTTACAAGCCTTGATCAATATGTGGAAAGAATGAAAGAGAAACAAGACAAAATTTATTTCATGGCAGGTGCCAGCAGAAAGGAGGTACGTGAGGAAGGAAAAAGAGTTACAGCTTCTAGTTTTCTAAGTATGAATAATATAATGAGCTCTCTGTATTTGCTGTCTATTGTGTCTATTCCATGTTTGTATTACTACTGCGGTTCAGTTTTCCTTGTATTAATGTTTGTTAAGTAGATGTATAGATCCCAGTAGCTGCTGGTATCAACGCTGTTAAACTGACATCTTAATCTGTTCTCATCTTAGGCTGAGTCTTCACCATTTGTGGAACGCCTTCTGAAAAAGGGCTATGAAGTGATCTATCTGACTGAACCCGTAGATGAATACTGCATTCAGGCTCTGCCAGAGTTTGATGGCAAGAGGTTTCAGAATGTAGCAAAGGAAGGAGTTAAGTTTGAGGAAAGTGAGAAGTCCAAGGAGAGTCGTGAAGCCTTGGAGAAGGAATTTGAACCACTCTTGAACTGGATGAAAGACAAAGCTCTAAAGGACAAGGTACAAATGTCACATTACATGTGGTAATTACAAATTCATATTGGTAAATTTAGAAGTACAGTACAGTGCCTCATGAATTCTTGGGATGTAGAGCTGACAGTAAGGTCTCTTTTCTCTGGGTTAATAGTTGTGTTTAAACACTCACTTTGGGAAGGCGGTAAGTTAGAATGTCATTGTGGAGTTTTCAGAAAGTACTGAAGTACAGTTGAGTTTTTTTGCTTTATAAGAGTGGTGCTGTGAACTCATACAAACATATTTTCCACAGATTGAAAAGGCTGTGCTGTCTCAACGCTTAACACAGTCTCCATGTGCACTTGTGGCTAGTCAGTACGGATGGTCTGGTAACATGGAAAGAATCATGAAGGCTCAAGCTTACCAAACTGGGAAGGACATATCTACAAAGTAAGCTTCAGTTACATAGCAGCAGATGTGAAATGTAGTTGACGGCCTCCCTTGCTTGGTGGGATCACACAAGGCTTTCATCTGGTTCAGATGATTTTTAAGGTCGCTTACAGATAGGTTGCAACATCTGACAACCTGGTATGTAGAACTGCTTTCTGAGCAAGGCTCATGAGTGGTATTTACATCTCATTTGATGATGAATGCAAAAATTTAGCACAACTCCAATGCTTTCAGTGTTTAGCTGGTAATAGGGGGGATGAACTTGTTACTGTGATTGTCATTAGTGTATGTGGGTTTAAGGGTGTAGCTGGGCCTGATATTTCAAAACTTAGTGATGCGACTTGTGTTCTTTCCAGTTACTATGCTAGCCAGAAGAAGACATTTGAAATAAATCCCAGACATCCACTGATCAAAGACATGCTGAGACGAGTTAAGGTAAACAAATACCAGTAGTGTGAAAGATAGCCTGCATAGCTGTGTACAGCTTAATTAACAACTGTGTGCTTGTCGTTTCTTTTTGATGCTTCCACATTAGGAAAATGAAGATGACAAAACGGTTTCAGATCTTGCAGTGGTGTTGTTTGAAACTGCAACTTTGAGGTCGGGATATATGTTACCAGACACAAAGGAATATGGAGATAGAATAGAAAGGATGCTTCGTTTGAGTTTAAACATTGACCTGGATGCAAAGGTTAGTTGGGTTGCTTACAGCTTGCAGATGACAATGGACTTAAATATCTGTTTTCTAAGATGAGCACTTACCTGGTTTCCTGTGCTTATAGGAGCTCAGGATCCCAGTTAAGTTCCTGACTGGGGAAGTGATGAGTCTGCTCCATGTTTGTGTCCTCTGTGTAGTTGTTCTGGATTATGCTTTTCAAGAACTGCCCTGTCTTTGGTGGTTTTATGGGAGTAAATTAGAGGCCAAACATACGTGTACTTATTTACTGATAGAAAAATTCTTAAGTTGGTATGGGTCTTCCTGTGTTGCTGTGCAGGAATGTATATATGCTGAGTATCCTGCCAGGGAGAACGTGGTAAGGTGTCAGTGCTAAAGGGAACCTGGTTTATCTTTCAGGTAGTGTGGGCCATACAATACAAATTGGTAGTAGTTAAATAGCCTGTATTTAACTGGTTTGCAACTGGTAAACAATGTATGCAAATCAGGTTCTGAATACCAAGTAAAATGTTTGTGTCCCCTTCTCCAGGTGGAGGAAGAACCTGAAGAGCCTGAAGATGCAGCTGAGGAGGCAGAGCAAGATGAAGAAGAGGAGGTGGATGCTGATGCTGAAGACAGTGAAACACAAAAGGTAAGAGCTCAAGTCTGGCTTTCTATTTTTTTTTATATGTGCAGTTTTATCCGGTGACAGGTTTCTTCATTTGGTCTTCAGTAATATCTTCTTTTGCTGAGCTCTCCAGTATTAGTTCCTCAGTGACATGAGTTTTAAAGTCTCTATGGAGTCCCAGCTCTATATACTGGCTGAAGTTGCTTTTGGAAGAGTCCCATAACTTGCACAAACACAAAGCTTTTAGAGATGTTTAGCTACCATTAGCTGTCAGATTTCCTAAGAATGCATTTGAAGAACTACACTTACTGTAGCTGTTGCATTGGTTTTGATGGCATTAAACTGTACTTCCACAGTTACGTAATGCAAAATGACAGTAATGAGGAATTTGTATAGGATTAGAACTACATTATTCCCTTAGTACTGTGTGCCCCCGGTGGCGCAGTGGTATAAAGTGCTGCTTGCGGCACCAAAGGGCCCGGGTTCAAATCCCCCTTGTGGCGCAGGGGGTAGAAGTGCCGTTTTGCTACACAGAGGGCTCGAAACCTGGGAGTTGGACTCGATGATCTCTAAGGTCCCTTCCAACTCGCACGATACTATGATACTGTGATTGCTTGGTGATTCTGTGGTTTATGTGCTCTACTTACTGGGTGAGGTTACTTGCATGTTACATGAAGGTTTCTGACTGTTCACTGGAAGAAGTTGAACTTCTCAGTGCTGTAGCCAAATAGAATGGGGCTATTAACAGTGTGAACTTCACCTGAAAGTAGTGAAGAGATTAGTGAATACAAACAGTAGTCAACTATAGATGTGCAACACCTGAACAAACGTAGCTTTTTTCCACTTTGAATAGCCAAGACTTGATGTTCAGTCATTTGAACGTCATATGCTTTCACCTTCAAAAGTTGCATTATTGGGTAGTGCCTTGAAAAGTGGCAACAGCAGTGAAGTTCATCTGAGGCAGCTCTTGCAACCATTGACACTTGAAAAAAAAACAAGGTTCTGATTCTTTGTTGTTGTCTCCACAGGAATCCACAGATGTAAAAGACGAACTGTAAACTGCACTCGCCTACTGTCCTGCACTGGGAGGTCAAGAGAAGGATGTGAATTAGATTTTGGTTTGTTTTCCACTGTAAAAGGTTGAGGGATGGTGTGGGGTTTAAGGGCAAAGGAGATTGTTTTGTTTGTTTTTTTTTTTAAGTTGACTTTTCTAAGAAAAAAAAAACAAAAAAACATTCCTCACGAATGTAAATTTGTATTATTTAACTGACTTGGTGTAAAATCTTGTCATGTACAAAATAAAATGTTCCCAAACACCAGTTACCTCTAAATTTTACCTAAGTTCATCTTCCACAGTACTACATAGAGTTAAAGGGATGGTCTGAGCGTTCAGGTTCTTGATACAGCTGCCTGTTTGGTATCCTCATGTCTTTCCACACTGGCACAGCCACACTCCTGCTTGCTGTGTGTTCAGCAAGTGTATATGCTGTGTGCAGGGTTTTGCATTAACCAGCCTGTTATACTGTTCAGTCCAAGTATGCTTGGTATCTGGGAGCTGTAAGGAAACCCGCATAGAGGACATATTTAACAAGTTGCGTAACTACTGTCACCTGGTGGGAGGTTTAAAAATAGTGCTGGAACTGAAGCTTAGCTTTTGCAGAAAAGTAACCTCGTAAGCAAAGTGCTGATTGTAGCAGGCTCTCTGAAACCAATGTAAAATACAGCTAGTGCTGGCTTGTGTGTCTTGGTTGTGCTCCACAGAGCAGGCAGTGGTAGCTTTCACTGCTGAGACGAGCAAAGGTGACTTCCTTTAAGGAGCTGAAGAGCAACTGGATGTGGCTCTCTGGGAGATTATACCATGTGCCACTCTAGTAACCCTGCCTTTAACTCCAGTAGCTTTCCTAACAGCTACACAGTAATCCTACTTTATACATATATTTTTTTAATGTTGACGTTCTTGGCTCTTAGTTGTTGAACTCTTGTGCTACTGTTGTGACAAACCACTGTAAGTACTTAATTTAATGCAAGCTAAATCTGTTGACACCAAATGAAATACTGTGAAATGTAGAGAGTGTGAGCTGGGGGCAACCACCTTGTTAGACGTTGTATTAGCTTTATGTGGTTAGATAAAGCACTGCATTCTCTCACTAGTGCCTCTGCTTTTGAAACAAACCTTCACAGGGTTGGTGGACAGTGTTTACATTGGCTTTACTAGCCCTCCTCTGTGAAAACACTTCAGAGTAGTGCTCTACAAGTGAATTGATTCAGCTGTCATTAACTAGGCAGGTGAAAGAGTAACATTTGAGTCTTGAAATCTAAGTAAAATTAGATGAGGCGTCTGAACAATAAGCTGAAGAGGTTGCTTTCTATCTTTCCATTTGCTTTCACTAGGATTCTGTGTTGCCCAAGCACTCTCATGTAATAAGTACAAATACCATATACTAGTGTGGTGTTGCTGAGTTAGGGCTTATTCAGAGGCACAGACTTTATTAAAGTATGCTGTTTAATGCTAGTACAGGAGCTTAATTTATTGAGTGAAAGGAGTGGTTTTTGCTTGTTGTTTTTGCTCACTGCAGTAGTGGCTTAAGTACAAAGTTACATACTGTTAGAGGAAGCTGAATGGCCCAACCGGTGCCATTCCAGCAGGTACCAACTGTAGTATTTCTTTGAGCAGCACTTAAGGCATGGCCCTCTTAGTATGCCAAGTGCAGCTTCACTTTGTGCTCCGCAACAATCAGCTGCTTCTGAGGTTTTGATTGACTGCTTCCTAAAAGATTTCTTCGTGAATCTGGAACATAAGAGCTTGAAATACGAACTCAAACATTCATTAATGTGTAAGAAACATTCTGTGTTTGACATGATGAGTAGCAACTGAGGCTCAGGCCTTCTGTGTGTCTGTTACTGCAGCTCAGAAACCTAACAGATGTTACTAGAAGTGTAGGATTGTTCAGCTACTTTGTTAACTCCTTGTAGGCTCCAAACAAACTTTGCTCTGTTCCATGGCTGAAGTTCTCATTGCGTTGGTTGGTTTGAGGATGCCCTGATTGCATTTTAGAAATAATAAAGAGAGCGCTTCATAGTCACGCTTTGTGCTTCTTCCTCATGTGAGGATACCATGTGCAATATGGCTGTGGTCCGGATGCTTTCTTTACCCTTAAGTGACAAGCGTTTGCTATTAATAGGCACAGGATGCAGTTATTAAGGTTTGGGTTGGTTTCTTTTTTAGTTATTTCTGTCAACTCAATAGAACGGTCTCCCTGCTGGAAGAAGCTTTGCAGTCAATACTGAGGCCATTTATTTTCCTGCAGCTGTTATACTGTTTTAGGGGAGTGCCACTGCTGCTCTTCAAACCTGGCATACAGACAGCTTTGCTGCTACTAGATGGGCACTCAGGGCAGTGATTTCCACCAAGAGCTACAATGTACTCCATGCCGTTTGGTTTCCATTAGCAGCGGGAGCCATGTGGAAAAAGAGAGCTGAATGTATGTGATCACACTTTCTGCAGCCCTTCCATCTGAAGCAGGATGCATCTCCTGCTGTAAGGCAGTGGCAGAATGATGGGGGTAATACAATGACAGTAACTCAGGGTAAGGCTTAGTAAATCCTGACTCTTTAAAGGGACAACTGAAAGTGCTGTCAGCTAGAATAGGACTCAGTGTGTGAGATGGAATCACTACCTCCTTTATACTGTTTTCATTAACGAAGATGACTGTGCTCTAGTGACACACAGCTCAGGCTGCAGCATGAACTCCATGGGGGAAGAGAGGATAATATCCTTCCTCAGTTGCTTTTCTGGATGATGAGCTGCAAACAGCTGTGTGACAGGGAGAAGAACTAAACATCAAGCCTTTTTTCCTTAGGCAAATATCCCACCTTACACAAGTATATGTAAAAAGACCATATGCTTCACAGCTGGAACAGATGTAAAAAATGCTCTCAACAACTGTTTGTAGATCCTTGTGCTATTATTATTCCTGAATTCTGGGTATAAAACCTTGGTGGAGACGCTGTGAGGACTGAATAGTAAGCCTGTACTTGCTGCATCAGTTTTGAACGTTCATGGCTATCAAAAGCAGCCATAATACATAATGGAGTACATCCATATACATAATCTGGGTGTAATCTGTAACTGTGTACTCAGTTTTAACTGAAACAACCCAGCAGCCCAAAATAGACTTCCTGTCAGTAACACAAAGCCCATGTAGCAGCTGCTGCTGTGGCAGTTAAACCAGTATTAGGAGTTCTGTGTGCTCTAGTGAAGAAACACTCACTCTGTCCATGCCACAGTTTTTTTGTATTACATTCTATGTTACTCTGAACAAAACTGAGCTGTGTAGTCTACAGGGGTGAGAAATGCCAACAGCCCAGTGGGGTTCTACTACAGGAGAACAGATAAGCTCATTAGGACTTAATGCCTGGCTATAGAACTTGACTTTTCTATAGGCTTAACATGTTCTCCTTGCTAATCAGCTGTTGTGGTTTAGCCCTGGTACAGCTCAGCAGGATGCAGCTGCTCACTCGCAGCCCCTCAGTGGAAGGGGGGTGAAGGGAATCAGGTAGAAGCAAGGGATCTCTTGGATTGATGTAAAAGCATTTACTAGCTGAAGTAAAAGTGCATGAAAACAAAACGAGGGCTTTATTTGCGGCTTCCAATCAGCAGGGAGCTGCTCAGCTGCCTCCAGGAGATCAGGACCCATTATGTGAACGCCTCCCAGGGAAGCCAAACAGTGACACTTCAGGCAGCTGGGGCAGCCGTCCTGGTTGTATCCTCTCCCAGCTCCTCACATAACACCAGCTTCTTGTTGGCAGTGCAGCAGAAGCCAAACCGTCCTGATGGAATCACTATTCAGCAACTGTTACCAGCATTATTTGCATCTTACATCAAAAACACCGTAGCAGCGAGTAGGAAGATGAGCCCAGCTGAAATGAAGGCATCAGCTTAAAAGGTTCAAACTCCACTAGATGCGGCCAAGCACAAGTTGACATTTTTTATTTACATTTTATTATAATATTTACACTGCAAATCAGGATTAAACCAAACCGTTCATGTTTGGGCATACAACGTGTTATGCTCTTAACAGAATTAATCATGAGTTTATTTTTAACATATGCTGCATATAATTCTGCTTTTAAGAAAGAAGAAGCTGAAGTATTTCACATACTGACTGCTGCAGTTGTCCTATACCAGCTGCTCCAAAAGTAATGCCTCCCATGCCATTGTGCTGGTCCATGATGCCAGATGCAGATGTTGGTGGTGTAGCAGCAGAGGCTGAACCTTCTCATCGGTGTTCTGCTATCTGACAATGGCATCGGACAGAGGAAGCACATATAAAGCAAAGGTGTATCGCTGAGTTCCTCCAGGTGGATTAAAAAGGCACCCAGTGACATTCATCAACGCTTGTGAATGCTTATGGAGACCAACCCGTGGATGTGAGCACAGCGAGGTGCTGGGTGCTGTGCTCTGTAGCATGCAAGGATATTCTTCTTGTGCTTCTTGTGTGGCAATAACTAGGCGTGACTTTTGGTGCAACCTGCGTAGTTCTCGAGCCCAAAAAGCAACCTGCAGTCAGTGCTGTGAGGCTTCAGCTTTTTCTGACCTCGCTTTCAGACCCAGCAGCTCCGTTCTCAGCTCTCCAGGCTTAGGAGGTATTTCAGGGATACTCTGTTAAAAGCAGAGGGAGACGTCACTGCCGTGGAAGGAAAAAACAAGCTGATCTCACAAGAAAACACTGTAAGAGACAGTATCGCAGCCAAAGGGCCACTGCAGCTCCCACAGCGCACTGGTGTTTGCAAGCAAAACAGCTTCAGCATCTACCTGTCACCTGGTTGGAACGTGCCTTCCATTGCAAAGCACGCTTTGAGTTAAAGGAGGAGCAGGCAGCACAGGCAGCTCGTTTAAAGGCACAAAGCCGCCCGTGGCTGTTTGATGCACAGCTGCAAGGCACCAGCTGAACATCTCTGTCAACGCTTTTCTTCTCGGCGGCAGAAAAAGAGACTCCGTTCCCGTTTATAAATGATGTAACTGACGGCACCACTTACGAGGTCGGGCCGGTAGTAGCGGTGCACCACCTCTGCTCCTGCGAACATGGCCAGCATGCTGGCAGCCAGCGTCTTCAGGTAAGTGGACCAGGGCACACCCGCGGGCATGGCGGCCTACCATCTACCGGCAACCGGCGCGCCGGAATCGCGTCACCCTTCCGGGCCTCCTACGCGCAACTTCCGGCTGCTCCTCCGCCGACCCCTCCCCCGCCTGCCCAATCGCGAGCTGCCATTGGCCGGCGCCGATCACGTGTCTCGCGGCTGCCCGGCAGGTCGGTGGGGATCGGAGGTGGGGGGGGTGGGAGCTGTGACAATAGCCCGATGGCGGCCGGAGGGGCGCCGCGGTCGGCCATGGAGGCCGAGGAACTGGGCAGGTAGCGCGGGGCAGCGCCGTGATGGGGCTTCGCCGCGGGGGCGCGTCGTTTTCCTTCTCGCTGCTGGGGGGCCGGGACCGGGACAGGGAGCGGGACTGGGACTGGGACTGGGCCTGTTGTGGTTCCCGGCTCCCCTCGTCCTGAGGGAGCGCAGAGCGGGGGGCGCGCATGGGGCGCGCTCCCGGGCGGGGCAGCGCCGCTACAGGCCGCGGGGATGTGAGGAGGCCGCAGGGGGGGCTGAGGGACTGTGAAGGCATCTTGTTAGAGAGCGTCCTCCAATTAGATCCCCTCGTGTTTCTCTGACTGGTTCTGTTCCTCGCTTAGTACGATATCAACCGTATTCTTCAAGTCTCGGCTGGGCACCCTAATGTAAATCCAACCATCGGTTTTGTTTGGTTCAGGAGCTGCATTTTCTATAAAGTGGAACTGATCCAGCAGCTGAGCCAAAAAGTCTGGCAGGTTGAGAATCTCAGGTTGGATATTAGGAACAGTTTCTTCTTAGAAAGAGCGGTGCTGCAGTGGCTGCACAGGGAGGTGGTGCAGCCACCAACCCTGGTGGTGTTCCAGAGCCGTGTGGATGTGGCACTGAGGGATGTGGTCAGTGGGCATGGTGGGGATGGGATGGTGGTTGGACCAGGTGACCTTAGAGGTCTTTTCCAGTCTTTATGATTCTGTGGTCTGAGGACAAATTTATTCTTGATTCAGGACAGTCATAGTATCATAGTATCTCAAAGTTAGCATCCTGCCCTTATGTCCATGGGCTCTTCTGGCATAAATCTGATGGATAGAGTGGTACTTAAATATCCTTTGCGTGATAAAGAATGGTTCCTTCCGGTCTCAAGGGCGGCCTCGTTTCTATATACCTAAAAACTGATACGTTTACGAAGAGTTGTGATAAAGCTATTTCTTGAAAATGTTCTCTTTGTGAAGTCTTTTCAATGTGTTTGCATAGCAGTCCAGTGTGTGGACAAAGTGCCTACAAAGTAGCTGCTGTAGCATTAAGAGAATGTTTTAACTGAGTTGCGTGGTAAGCTGGATAGAGGGTTGAGGTGGCTAACGTGGGCTGCAGGCAGTTTTCCCCAGTGTTATAGGGAGCTTGGTGCTGTCCTTAACATTGCTACTTTATAGCAGGCGTGGGAGAGCTGGGCTGTTGTAGCAGTACTTGGTGGCTGCTAAGCAGCTAGACTTCGTAATGGAGTTGACTAATTTACTGCCTCATTAATAGAGTAGCTGGAGAATGTGAGTGGCTGCTTGGTGGTCTTGATAAAGGTCGATGTTTACAGCCTCTTTGGTACATCGCTACATTCCTAAATAGTTGATTTATGCCTCTTTTCTCTCTCTCTTTAAGATATTACGCTTATCTCCAGCAAGCTCAAGCTTTTTACACGTTTCCGTTCCACCAGATGATGACTGCACCGCCTACCATGGAAGCCATGACTGAGCAGCCGACTCTAGAGAGCATTCCAGAGCCAAACCTTGCTCAGGAACCTCCTAAAGGTAGTTTGATAAGGCTAAGGGAGCTAACAACCTTAGTAATCATTTGGTATAAACGTATGGAGATGTATTTGTCTCAATAAACACCTGCTTTGGAGCTGCTGGGCTTCATTTTCTTGATATTCTTTGAGAAAGTATCAATTAATTGTATTTGCGTAATAACATTTGTTACCAAAGAATGAAAAAGGTGAGAAGTAAACCTTGGACCCTCAAGCTCTCCTACGTTACCTTGCTGCACGGTGCATTGGGCTGCTCTGTAAACAAGGAACTGTGAGGAGTTGATGCAGTGTTCAGTTCCTGTGTGGTCGTGACAAGTTCAAACCTTACCCTGAGACCTGTTGCTTTGGGTGTGCAGCCCTCAATGCGTTTTGTGATTTGCAACAATGCTTTCTCCTATTCAGAGGCTGAGGAGTGCATGGTAGACTAGAATACTGTCTCCAAAAGGTTGTTGTGTACAGCATGCAGACAGCATGGCCTACCCGTGAGGCTGCTGTTGGTTTGTATCCTAAGTCAGCGTAGTTGCCTGTCACATGCATAGTTCTTGCTGTTTGAATGTCCATGCTGTAGCCTTAGGAATGTACAACAAACATATTTACTATGTTTCAGAAGTTAAAAAGGGCGGAAGGAAGAGAAAAGCCAAAGCGACTGAGCCAAAGCAACCTAAAAAGCCTGCTGCTAAGAAGGAAAAAGTGACCAAGTCGAAAGGGAAACAGGAAAAGATCACAGATACTTTTAAAGTGAAAAGAAAAGTGGACCGTTTTAATGGTGTGTCTGAAGCTGAGCTTCTGACAAAGACTTTACCTGATATTTTGACCTTCGATCTGGACATCGTAATAGTGAGTAACTCACAGTTACACAATGAGGTAGAAACGCTGTGTGCCATGTTTTACAGTCCTGCCACAGTGGCTGTGATTTACATTCCTTCATTATGCATCTATATTACTTTCACCTTGCAAGGTCTTGCCGTGATGTTTCTAAACCGCATCCAGTGTGTACAGCTGCTTTGCATTTTCTGTTAAGAATCGTAGCAATGTAACTCGGCTTTCTGAGAAGTCTGAGGCTTACATTTAATGCACAGTCCTGAAATAACATTGCTTGACAGCTCACCAGAAGGGCTGCAGCAGTGGCTGTGCAGCAAGCTAGGAGGCTGCTCTTTTGGCATTGCACGTCAATGAAACCCTGCTGTAAAACTGTCAGGTTTTTGAACAATGCTGGAGGATATCAGTGACGTGCTTTTGTTTACCGACAGTAACTTCAGAGAGTAGAATAGGCTTCCTTCCTCTAACTTACACTTCTGAACAGTAAGCCATGTTCCAGTCATTAAAATGGGCTGTGTCTTGCTTTGCAGATTGGTATAAACCCTGGCTTGATGGCGGCTTACAAAGGGCATCATTACCCTGGACCTGGAAACCATTTTTGTATGTTTTCTCTTTTATTTATGGCATTTGCAGAACTGTTAGAACTTGTGGTGCTTAAATTAAGCTGTTGGGTTGGTTTTTGAGGAGGTGTGGAAAGAGGGATTTTGCTTTTAGCACTCTGAGAGTAATTGAAACGCCATAACTTTTTCTAACAAATAGCGTATGTAAAAAGGAGTAAAATGAAAGGTTCAGAATTGTCAAGTAAATGCAGCTTATTGGATTGCATTACTAAGTAACTTCTTAATGTGCAACATTAATGTGCACCCCTGGTGGCACATGGTGTTAGAACCGCCGCTTGCAACACCAGAGGGCCCGGGTTCAAATCCCCCCTGTGACGCAAGGGGTAAAACTGCCGCTCTGCTACACTAGAGGGCTCGAATCCCGGGAGTTGGACTCGATGATCTCTAAGGTCCCTTCCAACGCATGATACTATGATACTATGATGATTAGGAGTAAAAATCAAGCAATTAGCTCTTGAGTTATCAAGGGGAAGTCAGCAGGCATCAGTTCACAACAGAGCTATTCATGCTTTGCTCAGGAAGCGTTTCAGCAAGTCCTCTTCCTTGTGCATGTATTCATTTCTACTCAACGAGTTTCCTAACTGAAGAAGAAGCAGTGGCCGCTGCCATTTCCCAGCAGGCATACGTAGCATACCTGATTCTCCAGACAGTTTTTTAGCCTGTTTTTCTGTTTAAATAACGTTTTCTGCAGCATGTTCCCATAGAGAGAGGTCATTTGTGAGCTCAGTTGCAAGACACTGTTTTGCGCAGCAGGCTTCATTCCAGCTGTGGTAACAAGGAACTCCACACACACAGGCTGATTTGCAGCCCTGTGATACTCCAGCCAAAAAACTTCTGGTACCCAGCGGACCAGTAAATCCTGTATTATTTCCCAGTGTTCTGCAGATGAGCTAATCTAACAGCCTTGTTTGCCAAGAAGCAGACTAGATGTACGTGCTGTGACAAATCCAAGCAGTTGTAAGATTGGCGGAGCATTAGGAAGTACGTGTGGTTAACTTAGAGTCTGACGCTGCACACCATCCAAACTATGCTTTTATATATTAAATATTATTCTCAGGTGTCGGTGGATACTGTCAGAGAGGCCAAGTGCAGTAAAAAGCAGTGGCGAAGATGTGAGAGAAAGCTACCTTACTGTATTTACCTCTTTGTTTCCCCCAGATTAGCTGATTCTCTATTAACATAGGCTTCTCCTTCAGTGATCTGTTACTGTGCCTTGGTAGCCAATGGTTTAATGGCGGCGGTGTTTTTTCTTGTTGTTGTGTGTTTCTAAAAGTGAATATCAATCTTCCTCTTTTGCAGGGAAGTGTCTCTTCATGTCTGGTCTAAGTAATGAACAGCTGAACCATATGGATGACCACACCTTACCGCATAAATATGGGATTGGATTTACTAATATGGTGGAAAGGACAACGCCTGGAAGCAAAGACCTCTCCAGGCAGGAGAACACAAGAGAATATCGTGCTTGTTAAGGAATTAATGGTGTTTTGATGATAATTTCAAGTTTTTGGTTTTATTAACTTTGTCTTTCAGTAAAGAGTTTCGAGAAGGAGGGCGAATTCTGATGCAGAAATTACAGAAGTATAAACCTCGTATAGCAGCTTTCAATGGAAAATGTGAGAATCCTCATTTTGAATGAATTTGTTCTATGGGTGGCCTTTTTTTATCCGCTCATCCTGGCCTTCCTCTTCCAGGTATCTATGAAATTTTTAGTAGGGAAGTTTTTGGAATAAGAGTTAAGAACCTGGAATTTGGATTGCAGCCGCACAAGGTACCAGAGACAGAAACTGTAAGTACTGAAATCGCTCTTCTTTGGTTATTTCACAGCTAATGAAATCTTAGTGCTTACACCCACTTACAGCAATGTCAAAGTACGAGGAACCTGAAGGGCTTTTATTTAATTGGAGAAAGTAGGATTGGGTCATTTTCAGGCACGTCTTTTAGGCAGCTTAATCAGGTGGGCAGATATTCTTTTGGAAATGCTGTGTTGTGGTTAGTAGGTTAGTTCATTTTCTATTAACATATTAATAAAACACGTGTGCTTTTGTAACTGTCATCTCCTTCCATCTGATTATCTACATCCGATTACCTGCACGCTAATACTACTGAATTTTAATGCTAGGAGCCACAGCTGAGGAAAAAAGAATAGGAAGTCAGTGACTGAGCTTTCATACTGCAGCATTCCTGCTCTGAGCATGCTCAAACACTTCAGTCAGCCTCAGTCATCTTAAGCTGATTTGCAGCTTGAAATTAAATTGGATGCTTAAGGTACAGCACTTTTCTGGTGAAGAGTGCACTAATCATAGGCATCTACAACTGGAAGGTACTTGTTTATCATGGGCATCTGGTGCTGGGAGGTAGCCAAGAGACCAGCTATGTATCATCACAGATAGGTTTGTTTAACCTGTTCTTAATAGCAAAGGCAACTGCACTGCCTGCCAAAGCAGCTTATTCCAGAGCTTTATCATCTGCTCAGTTCAGACTTTTAGGGTGTTTTTTTACCCATCCCAAATTGTTAGTGCTTCAAGTTTAAGTGGTTTAAACTGTCCCTCTCTAATGATGGAGTGTTGCCATCGGAACCTGAAGAACTGTTGGTGATAAAATGCTTCTTTCTTGGGTCGCTCTTAAGTACTTCTTCAGGAAATGTACTTGAAGGAAACGATAAATGAATAACCCTCTTTCCAAGTACTTGTTCATAAATACTGATCTGTAATAAATGTGTTGGTTGGGATTCCTTTTTTCTGAACTAACTTCAAGCCTTTAGCTCGGGCTGCCAGCAGAAACGGAAACACCTAAGTTGGCTCCAGTTAAGTTGTGTGTCATAGGCACGTTTGGCCAAGAATCAAGGCTAATTATTGACTCGTGATGCTTTTCTTGCTGGATTTGGGTTTTTGCATACTATCACATGCTCTGCGGCCTTTCTGGCTGTGAGCCCCGCTTGTTCACAGAGTTCTGCAGTGTGCTTCCCTCTCTGGCTTATGCTTGTAATTACTGTAACACGTATTTGTATCATTTCTCCTACAGCATGTAAACGAGTGGTGAGAATTGTCTTGGCTTCATCAGCTGATACTCAGCCCCTCTCTTTAGGGCAAGGCCGTGAGCTGGAGAGGAAAAATGAGCTCCTTTTATCCTGTCCTAGAAACATCTTGTTCAAGGAAAGACTGGATGTTGTGTTGAGGGACATGGTTTAGTGGGAGCTATTGGTAATAGGTGAATGGTTGGACTGGATGATCTTTTAGGTCTTTTCCAACCTTGGTGATTCTATGATTCTATCTTTGGTATCAGTGGATGTTTGTGCAAAAAGTTAAAACAATAACACGAGCTTAACTGTCAGTTCCTCTTGTTGCACTATTAGGGATCAGTAATGCTATTTTTCTTTTTCCTAAGCTGTGCTACGTTATGCCATCATCCAGTGCAAGATGTGCTCAGTTTCCTCGTGCACAAGATAAAGTTCATTATTACATAAAGCTAAAAGACTTAAGGGATCAGCTGAAAGGCATTGCACCGAACACAGAGGTGCAGGAGGTGCAGTACACCTTTGACTTACAGCTTGCACAAGGTATAGTGGTTATTGGAATTGTCTTTTAAAATGTGTGCTTGTGTTTTTCACATATTCTCTAGTGAAAATGTTCTTTGAACGCTTCCTGTTCTTAATACTTGAGGTCTGCTCTCTCTGCAGAGGATGCTAAAAAGATGGCTGTCAAGGAAGAAAAATATGATCCAGGTTATGAAGCAGCATACGGAGGAGCTTACTGTGATCGTGCACCATATGAAAGCGAACAGTGCAATTTCTCTTCAAATGGAACTGGTAAAGGGTGGTGCTTGGGGCATTCATTCTTTAAACCATTCTATATAATTTCTTATAACCATTCCATACGCTTAATTTTCTACCCTTTAGGCAATGAAGTCATAGAATGACATGACAGATAATTGAAATGATTCTGTTCTTGGTGGGGCAAATGAAAGAAGAGTATTTGAACACTCCCAAGTAATGTCTGTGTTAGAATAGCTGGTGTAGTGGCCATACAGTTTGAAGACTAGAAAAATGAGTCTAGTAATCTTGCTGTAACTATAGAATCATAGAAAGGCCTGGGTCAAAAAGAACCACAAAATCCATTTAGTTTCAACCCCCTGCTATGTGCAGGGTCACCAACCACCAGACCAGGCTGCCCAGAGCCACATCCAGCCTGGCCTTGAATGCTTGCAGGGATGGGGCATCCACAGCCTCCTTGGGCAACGTGTAACTGTGATATCAGGAATTCTATTTCCCAAAATACTACCAACTAATTGAAATTTTAAAAAATTTAAAAAGGACAAAATAATGGCAGAAGTGAACTGCCACCTTCTTCAGCGTCTTGAGTTTTTAGTCCTAATCTCGGTGAGGACGCAAAATTCAATTTGTGTTATACTGACCCTATTTTGTCCTTTTGAGAAGAAGAATTTTACTCAGAAAATGCTGCAAAGTAAAGTATTCATTTAAATGTTCAGACTCTTAGTTTATGTTTTTGCCGCCCTTGAGGTCGTTGTTCAAAGAAGTGCTGATGCAAAGCTAACGGGCAGAATGATCTGGGTCTCCAGAACCAGACATTCAAAAAGAATGGGTTTGAGCTGCAGTCTGAGTAGGTAGTTGAAAAGTACAAGGGAAGATACAAATGGCAAACATCTTTTTTTAGATGGTTTCATGTGGCTTTGTCTTAGTCGTGGATCTCAACTGCATTTCCAACCGTACTTCATTTCTGTTTGTTTCTCAGCACCAAGCAATCCACAGTACTGCGAGGGCTCATCTTTTGGTGACGTTCCTAATGGACAGTGGATGACGCAGTCCTTTGCAGACCAGATTCCAGAGTTCAGTGCTGGTATGACGCAAGAAGGAGAGGGAAGCAATGCGTGAGAGCTCTTTCTTCTCAGCTATGCATACATGCTGCAGTTTTAATGCAGTGATCAAGATTGGTACCTCGGTTCTCCAACTGAAGCGTTTTAATAGTATTTTATCTCCCTTAGATATTTTATTATAGTCCTAAATAAGTGTGTGGTAGGCTGAAATCGATGAAGTAGGTAATTTTAAGGAACTGTCCAAACTATAAAAGAAAAACAAAAGTTAGCCTTTCTTTTTTGTATATGAGTTTTATATTTAACGTATGCCTTTTCTTGCAGTTTTTGACAAACTGCTTTCTCGTTTGTGAAGATTTCTTTAGGGCGTTAATTTTATTCCATGCGTTGTAAAGTAGGAGTAAGAGCAGCAGTGTACTTTTTATTGACGCGTCAATATTTGGATAGCTCACAGCCCTTTTATATCTAGAGGGGGAAAATGAAAGTGTACCCTTATACAAAGTGGCGTTTTTAATCATGC
This sequence comes from Excalfactoria chinensis, assembly GCF_039878825.1. Taxonomy (NCBI): domain Eukaryota; kingdom Metazoa; phylum Chordata; class Aves; order Galliformes; family Phasianidae; genus Excalfactoria; species Excalfactoria chinensis. Next base: position 51,865,092 of record NC_092825.1, on the reverse strand, counting down.
ACAGTTAAACAAATGGTGCTTTTTTAAGACTCCCTTTGCACTTCAGGGCAGGAATAGTGAGCTCAGTCTGTTTGGTGACTGGACCATGGTCAGGTTTAAGGGAACAGAGACAACTCAACACTGGTCAGGAAAATTAGTGTCACACAGGACAGGGCCTAAAATATTCTAGCCTTAGAATAAGTTGTTCTTATCATTCCGTCTCTTTCTCTCTTAAATTCTAGTGTGAGGAACTGGAATTCCTTAAAAAAGAAAAGTGGTTCTCAACTCTGTGGCATTTGTCGGTCACTTCTTTGTGATTAGTTTCTCCTGAACCTTAGCGAGTGAACAGTTTATATGGCAGGGAATTGAAAGAGTGTGTTCCCTGTAAAAACCCACCTGCAGTTATGTGATTTGTGTCAGGTACAGTTAGCACAGGGTGAAAGAAGATCGTGCTTTAGCAGTTTTTTATGTTAACTTCTCTTCGAGACCTTAGAGGGTGTTTTTCTTACGCATCTTATGCGTAAAAAATGTATTAAGTTGAAGACAAGGGCAGCTATTCCATGAATTAAGTTGACAGCTGTTGGAACTACAGCTTTCTTCTGAGGAACTTGCTCAAACAACACACAACTTTGGCCAATACCGGTGACTGAGAAAGAAAGGAGATTCTGTGCTTGTGCCTGACCATCACCTACTTTCCCTCTTCTATCACGTGAGGAAGAGATGAAGTAAAAGCAATAAGCTGATCAAAATGTTCACGTTTTGATGATCTTATGAGAGAAGGTGCTTCACATACTTGAACAATAGATACAAGCAGTATCTCCACACTCGGTGCCGGTCAGAGGTTCCTGTTCTGGTGCTTTGTCCTTTCCTCACAGCCGCTGACAGTTGCCCTGCACTGAGTGCAGTCAGTTGGCATAGATGCTAATCCTGCTGTAACAGCTCGCACTGAGCTCACGCACTGCCCTCCTGTTGTGAGGCAGGCACAATGTTTACAGTTCTCGTCCCAAATTACGTGGCTTAATTCTGAGAGTCTGAAATCAAGGAAGTGTGCATTAAGATTGTGTTTATCAGCTTCAGCATAAAGCTGCTCCGTGTGTTGTCAGAACGGCATAGGATTTGTCTTGTCTGTTATTTAAAGTGTACTGTATCTCATATTGCTGTTTACATGGGCGTTTTCCCACAGGTGCTCGAAGTACCTCGCGTCAGGGATTTGTTACAATTCAGTTTTATTTTTCAGCAAAATTAGAAGCATGTAATTAGCACTGCTGATGAGGTAGCACAGTAGTACAGAACTGCTGTACTGCTCTCCTGTTTGAGTTGAAGGGAAAGGTCTCTTCTGGAACAGAGGCACCTACTAGGTATAAAATACAGTTATGTGTATAATGACCGTTTCTCTCACTACTGCAGTCTGTGTACTCCCTCGGGACTGGTGCTCTTTTCATTACTGTAACCCAGAGGTTCTTAATCTGTCTTAAATCTCTGTTTCACAATAAAATCAGGAATCGTATCACAGTGTCTTTGAGTGTCCTTTTGCATCCTGCTAGCGGCGGCCTAAATACGCTGCAGGATATGTCATGCATTGACTGCACAAATAGAGAAACTCTGCAAAATGATCATCACGCAGCTGAACTCTACTTATTAAAATGCTGCCTGAGTTTTAATTTTGAGCTGCTCCATGTCACCTGATAGACTAAAGACACCTTGCATCTAACATCACCAGTTATTTCCTTTGTAGATGGTTTTTCTCCTGGCAGATACCAGACCTGACATTGAAACACATTATCTGACTTCACCTCAGTAAATATTTAATGAAAATATCTCATTGCAAAGTAAACTTGTTTCATCGCCTTGTTTGAAAGTAAAAAAAAAAGAAGAAAAGGTGAACTCTGTAACTAAGACACCACCCATGAGCCCATGAGACTGATGGTCATTTGATGGCGATATGTAAGAAACAAATTTTCTAAGGTCAGTGAGTTACACCGTTTGATGTCTCACATCGCCAACTATGAGCATACCGCAAACCAAAGGGTTTGAACGCGTTGAAGTGTTTTCAGTATCAGCTGTCAGGACGTGTTAATTTGAACTTCCCTGAAGGGTCAGGAATAAACCAGTTTTCCCAGAGGTCAGTGTGAATGCTGGGGTAGTCCCAAGGTTTGTATCTCCCATTCCAGTGGAGTAATTTAGCTTCTTGAAGGAAATGCTCTGAATATCGGGCATCGGGACTCCAACCTGCATGAGTACATGGAATGAAATCCAGCTTTTAGTACTGAAGATGCTATGTGATGAGGTAAATACAGTTGGTTTGGTTTTTCAAAAGCTAGTTTTTCAGGCCTATTTAACTCTGCATCTGAAAAATCTCAGCTTCCTCTCAACAGCAACATCCTGGTAGCTGGGATTTACATACACCTTCGTCATACTGTTCACTTTACTGTGCTAGCTGACTTATCATCTACTCAGGATAAGTCACCATTGCCAGGTGAATGTCAACAACATCCTCCAGAACATGGGCTGCGCAGAGGCTGCCAGGCATCCCACGTACTTCTGCTGTGCCTGTCAGAAGTGCCCGATGTTATTTTTTTCAGTCTGTGACCATATTCAGATCTTTCACACGTTCTTTTCTGTGGCTTAGGAAAATTTAGAGTGGTTATTCTTCAGTCCCCTAACTAACATAAGGTCCTATACTGGAATCATGACCTCTCGCTTTGTTGGGTTCCAGCTGCAAATGGTGGAAAGTTCAACTTACCGAGATGCCGTATGTGCCACATGGGATTAATAGTGGAATGCTTTCCATGAAATACAATCAGCATCGGAGAGGTCGCCACACCTCCCCCCAGGGTGCTGCTGTACAGGTTTTCCCTGTGAAAGAACAAAGAAAATGTTTGAACCTCAATCGAAGAATCTTCAGTACAAAAAGCAGACAACTAAAAATGTAAGTATTCTGAACAGCCTGATTGTCAGCACGTTCCTTTCTAATGCTGTTCATTGCTTGTGTTTGGAGCTCCAGTTCATGCTGAGTAGGTTATTGCTACAAAGCAATGTGCTGGGAGTCAGACCCAACACGAAGCCGACTACTCTGCACACTGCCTGCAGTCTGCAAGGCTGAAAAAGTTTACAGTAGGAAAAAAAAAGGTTGTCAACACAAAGGAATGAAACCTATTTTAGCCTGGTTTGTTAAGAGGACATACGTGCTGCCATGCATCTGTCTTCCTTCTGCTTCCCACCTGCCCAACTTCGTGGCTCGAAGTTAACTTCTGAACAGATTTGGCAGGCTGGTTAGTATGAACCAGCACCCAATGGGTGTCTTGTGAGCGCTGTGAAAAATTCAGGGTTAAAAAAATAAAATAAAATAAAATAAAATAAAATAAAATAAAATAAAATAAAATAAAATAAAATAAAATAAAATAAAATAAAATATGCCAAATGACTGTGAAGGGAGGCTTAAGTGGCAGCAGGCAGATGTCTGGCCACAGTGTGCTGCAGGCCTGGCCAGGCAGCAGGTGAGAGCAACCACAGCGCCTGCAGGATGCTGTGCTGCCTGCTGGGTCCAGCAATGAGGAAGCCCGAGAAGTATCAAGAGGTGCTCAAAGGCTACAGAACAACAAATAAATAAAAATAACTCCCAAAAGCCCTTTCCTACTCATAACAAAGTGATTTGGTTCACTGTGGTTTCTGTACTGAGCCAAAAGGAACACATTGTTATGGTACAAAATCATCTTTCTAGAGCAGATCTGCTGTGATGCTCACGGAGGGTTTTCGCAGGCTCCTAGAAAGTATAACAGTGGCTTTTCAGAACATTCCATAAACAGAGTAAGAGAAAACCATGGAGCTTTTCATTCATTCACACGCTCATTGTTTGTGTCTTTCCTCCTTTGTTCAGTTCTGAAATCAATGAACGGAGTCCAAAAGCACAAATGATTGTTTCAATTTAGCTTTCCTAAATTTAAGCTTTTGCAGGGAAAGAAAGCGTCAAATTTGCAAACAGATGAACAACAACAACAACAAAAGAACACTGTCTTCATTATATTCATGACTTCATCATAGTCAAAGCCAAATGATTATCGTTCACATCGGGTTCGTTTTATTTCATCTACAGAGAAACAAGTGTTTTCTGTTGGTATTTGAGAAGTTTGATACCCAGTGACAGTTCAGGTAGAGAAATCCCACGCAAACAAGGAAATATTCCTTCCTCTCTAAACCAGCCTCAAGAAGGGAAAATTGTGTGTTGAACCAAGGCAAGGTTGGTCACCCAAAACAAGAACTAGGTGCTCTCAGTGCCCCTCGGGATTGAGTGTGATTGAAAGCAAGGCCGAAATTCCAGGTGGCATTTCCTGCTGTGCTATCGGTCACGTTTAAGCACATGGAAATTTACTTTGGGATTTCGTGAAGCAAAGAAAAGACCGTTTATAGAGTTACAATCATTAGAGAGCTCACAAACAGAAGGTGATACTTTAAAGCTCAGTTTACAGTTAAGTGCAAAGCTAGATTTCTTTACATACTCTACATTTCTTTGCATCCATTTTTCCAACTGCTTTGTGAGCCGCTGGTTTTTCCATTCAGTCATGTTAGCAACAATTACACCAGGATTAAAGGAGCAGGTGCTGGGGCTGATGCCGAGGTCTCTAATTGCTTGCTTTCTGTAGTCCAGGAATCCCATGTATGTGTTCTAGGAAGTTAAAAAAGAAAAAAGAAATACATTTATTCCCTGTGAATCTCAATGAATGTAAGAGTAAGTGCAGCTCCGTGTTACTAAATATGCACTCCCAGAGCTGAGTTTCTAGATGATCGTTACCCATCCCTATTTCCACATGACGCGGGGTTGAAAGGCACAGTGCTCCCAGTTACCAAATCACTTCTTCCACATTATTGTATCATGGATGCTCTATCAAGCTCTCTCCTCACCACGTTTTGGTCTTTTTGTAGCTTACTCCAAAGGACATAGCATGACACTGGTAGGGCTAGAATAACAGAGTGACTCAGCGGCTGTTCTGTGGAACTCGACTCAGGAATTGGGCTTCAAAGACTTTTCCCAAGTTTCATTCCCAATTCAACCTATACAAGCATCATTTACTCTGTCTTTGTTGGGTGTTCCAGAAGAAATCATGATTTACTGGTTGCAAAATGAATGTCGGCATAGTAAGTAAATAGGTAGAATGCAAAGAGCAACAAAGATGTAAATGTAAACCTCGCTGGGCAGCCTGTGCCGGTGTCTCACCACCATCACAGTAAAGAATTTCTTCTCAATATCTGGTCTAAATCTGCCCTCTTCCAGTTTAAAGCCGTTTCCCCTCATCCCATCGCTACATATGTACTATGGGGAAGATATAGAACCATATTACATTTATGAGTCAATACATTCATGATTAGGATTACACAGCGGCATCTTACCTGCATCCCTACACTTCTAACCATCTCATGTGTGGAAGGGAGATCGCAATCATCTGAAAAAGCCGCAGCATGGCCAGGAGCCAACTTTGTGTCATAGAGCTCCTGGATGTCACCTGTTTGCACAAAGTTCAGGAGCATAAGAACAAATGCACCACGCTGATACACAGACGACAGGATAACCTCTGTTCTCACATATGTTAGTTAGAAACTCGACAGTCTCAGCAGACAGTCCAGATATCAGTCAAGGCTGAGTTCTGCAGTATGGGAAAACGTTCCAATTTGAGTCCTGCACTTGAATGTCTAACTGCAGATGGGGATGCATTGAATACTGACGATGATAATCTGCTCTGAACACCCGAAAACAACTAAAGCAGAAGCTGATTACATTGTTAAGAAGCGTGATTACAGAGTTACGCTTTCTACTAGTTCTTCCCCTCGGAAGTGCCTTTTCAGGTTGTTGGGGTTTTTTGGTTTTGGGTTGTTGTTTTTTTTCCCCTGATATTACTGTATTACAAATACTACACAGAATCACAGAGTTGTATGTGTCGGGTCCTCTGGAGATCATCTAGTCCAGCCCCTGCTTAAGCAGGCTCCCTACAGTACCTTCCAAAGGAAGGTGTCTGGATGGTTTGTGAACATTTTCAGAGGAGAGTCAACAGTCTCTTTGGATTTTGTTCCAAAAGTTCAACGTGTTTCATTCTCACTGCTCCACAGAAAGGAAATGACCAACAAACAGACCTCAAGTTAAACCCTGAAATCCTCATTCATTCCTTACCCTGTCAGAGCTCCCATTCCCTCCCATTCCAGACACATCAGACAGAATGCTCTCTCATATTACAGATAAGCAGCTGCCAAAACAGAGACTCCCACCCTCCTCCCAACCTTATTCTCCTCTTCTGAGCCCTATGGTTACACTGCCCAAGGGCAAACAAGCTAAGCTGACTGAGGAAACATGAGAAAAAAGGGTTCTGTGTTTTGTTGTTGTTGTGTTTTTAGTGAGTTGGTTTCTGTTTTTGTTTTTTAACATAGCTTGTCTTCTGCCAGGTCAGGCAGCTGAGTCAGCTTGTTTCACAGCTGTAGATATGAAACAAGAGAAGTAACAGGAGCTGCCTGAGGACAGGAGAGGCCACTTCAGTATGCAGCAGCCTATCATTAAGCTGTAATGCACAACTGCACCTTACTCTGTGTTTCCAGAAGCACTATCAGATGACACAATCTGGCATACCCTAATGAAAGAGAAAGACCTGCCACCCCTCTGCTACAAACCACCTCCTTGCAGTCTATGGAAACAGTGCCTTGAGTCCTACCAGGAAGTGAATTCAGGCAAGTAGTCTCCTTCCTGGTGAACGTCAGTATGAGTGCAGGATGCAGGTCAAGTGGGGGCCAGAAATTCTTCTTTAAAAATATTTTAGTATGAAATATATATATATATATATATATACATATAAATATATACAACTCTGGGTAAGGCACTGCCAACGTCTGTGGGACTTTGAACACTAGCAGGAAACACAAGTCACACACACAAGTAAATACTGTAGCACCCAAGTGAAAACCAAGGTATCTTTCAGCAACTGACCAAATCTAATTTCAATGAAAAGAGCACGTATAATTTTGTCCAAAATCAACTCTTCAGCAGACAAGCAGAGACATGCTTTTCTTCAACAATTTCTCTAAATAAATACGGAGATTATCTGTGTTTTTCACAAGCACAACGTTCCTAGCAGCTTCCTTGCTTTTCATTATATCCTGTCTTTTGAGATGACCATGAAAGCTGCAATAAGTTTTATTCTAATTCTGCTAGAAATGGCTTTTTGGAGACAGCTTACCTTGAACAATGACATCATCATCCAAATATATGACTTTCTCATGTTTCTGGATAAGCAAAGGAAGATAAAATCGAACGAAGTTCAGCTATTAAACAGGAAAAGAAGAGTAAACACTAAATGACAAAGAAGTTTAATGCATTAGTCTCAAGCTTGTGTTAATAAAGGCTGTTTTAGCAATAGGGATTCGTATATTACTTTAAGAACCAATATATTAGTTTAGCGAAAGGAATCAGTAAATGCTATGCTAGTTCCAAAACTTCCCAATTTAACTTTGCTTGCTGTGTGAACAGCCTTCTTCTTCTCAGTTATGCTTTCACAGAAGCACTGAAGTCACCATAGACTTCTTTTATCTTTGCAACCACCGAGTGCAAGGACTTTTTTCTTGGATTTCACATACGTTGTTTTAGGTTACAGTGCACCATGGTAGGAAGTTGCTCATTATGGCATTACAAGCAATGGAAATCTGCCAAACTAGGGAAAATCAGCTAATGGGCAGCCAAAAGTCATTGTGATGAAGATGATGATGGAAAAATGAGGAGGAAGTAGGTGCTCTAAGACCACCAGAGTTTCCTACCATGCACGCCCAGAAGGACATTAGCATAAATTAACGAGTTCTTGGAAAAGAATGAATATGTATGCCAATGTATTGCATATGTACGTTGTAACTGTTCAAATGTAGAACTTTAACTCTGAAAGCACGTGCTTGACTTTTCAAGCTGCCCAGAAAGTACTGTGAGGAAGAAACGAATGCTGCTTCCTAACACCACACTGGGGTTAGAGAATTTTCTTCCTGGATTTCATCTGACACTGTGTCAATTAATATTCTGTTTTGATTTCTCTCATTGAGCACCAGGCAACTATCATTTGCATGTTTTGTGTAGATTTACCAGTGTCTTGACCGCATTATTATTAATTATTTATCCCTATTTTGTTTACTGTGGGCCTAACCAACCAGTCCAAAATAGTTTCTCTTCCATCAGAATCACAGAATCATTTATGTTGGAATGGAGATCCCTCCCAGCCTTTTCCATCTGCTCAAGGGCTGCCCACTAGGGTGAACTGCTTGGGACTGTGTCCAGTTGGTTCTGAATTCCTTTACAGATGAAAACATCACATCCTGATCCAGTGCTTGGCCATTTCATCGTGAAAAAAAAAAACTGACCTTGTGTTGAGATCGAATGTTATGGTTTGAACTTCTGCCCATTGCCTCTTGCCCTACTAGCAGCAACTACTGAGATGAATCTGGTTTCTTGTCTTCATCCATCCCACCGAGTATTTAACAAACACACTGATCAGATCCCTTGGAGCCCTCTCTTCTGCAGATTGAACGGTCCAAGCTCTATTTGCCTCTCTTCATATATAGATATTCCAGTCCCTTCATCGCCTTTGTGGCCCATTATTGGACTCACCTTAATAAATCCATGAATTTCTGGTACTGGAAAGCTAAGAACTCGACAACACTATCCCAAATGCAATCTCACCAGCGCTGAGTAAGGAGGAATGTTAACTTCCCTGGACCTGGACTGTCTTAGCTTCACAGTTAACATTGCTGTCTTTCCACTCCATAGGAATGATTTGACTAGTGACACTGATGTGGGATAGCATTTTCTACAATAGCAATAATGAATACATCAGAGGGAAAAGGCATGACCATCAACCATATTGATTCAGATCATTTCACTTGTAAGAATACAGCAAGCATACAGAAAAGCTGTTCTGCAGCCTTCATGTATTTCCAACTCAAGGAATTTCCTGAACCAGATGTAGTCCACTTCAGCCTCCACTGAATCCCTGTGAATTTATTACATTCAAAGGATATTTTAGCAACAAGTTCTAGAGGTATAGTACTCACTGCTTGAGAAACATGCAATATTTCTTCTTTGATCTGACTGTTCCTCCTACTAAATTATTTGAATAGCTGTTAGTTCTTGTGTTAGTAGAGACAGTAATTAATCATCCTCTATTCTGACCTCCTTGCCAGTCAGTTCTCTATCATTTTCATGCCAGAAGGCCATTTCCAGGCTAAAGATTATTAAATTACTCTCTCCAACATTGCATGAAATTATTTCCATGCATTAGAAATGCCACAGGCTCAGAGGAGGGCAACAAGAACAAACACTCTGAACAGTCCTAAAACTTTTCCAGTGTTCTGTGAACACTTAATCTTAAGTGTGAACTTAATCTGCGCAGAGTATTTAGGGTGGTGGGAAAACTATGTATTTACATTGTACCATAATGATATTCTCTGTTTTGTTTCTATCTCCTTTACTAATAATTCCTAACATCTGATTTGCCTCTTGTCAGCCAGCAATGTTTTAGTTTCTAGTCTCTGAATTAATCCTAGACATGAGCAGATTGCAGCCCACAAGATATTGTGGAGGCACCAAGAACACTGTGACACCTTTCATTTTCTAAACAACATGTTCAAATCACTGAGTTTATGCCACCAAATAGATGAGGTCCCAGCAAGACAGAAGAGCTGCAAGGAGCTTGTTACAGTGCACATTTCCTTCTTGACTGACAGCTTAGCATTGAACCTGAAGATGCTAATTTGAGTTATACCCCTCCTGTGTAACAGAACAGGGAACTGGGCTATCTTAAAACCTGCCATGAGGATTAAAATCCTGACAATGCGTTATGTGATGTCTGTGTACTCACAGGCTGCAGTAGCTCAGGACGTGATGCATCTTGTCTGATTTTTCCTTTCAGTACCATGGGGTTGAATTCCACGGTCTTAAATTTGATTTCTTTCAGTTTAGAATTTTCGATCCATTTTCTGTGATTAAAAATAAGAGTGATAAAAGAAATATCCAGAAAGGCAGAAAGGCACAGCTGTGGACTTGGTCTGGCTATTTCATGCCCCTTCACACTAGTCAGTGCCTTGAGTGGTGCAAAATGACCCTTATTCTTAAATGTAGGGAATCATAGAATCATAGAATTACCCAGGTTGGAAAAGACCTTGAAGATCATCAAGTCCAACCGCAGCCTAACCAGTACCCCATCTCTAAATAAACCTCTGCTAAATCATATCCCTGAGCACCACATCCAAACGGCTCTTAAACACATCCAGGGATGGCGATTCAACCACCTCCCTGGGGAGCCTATTCCAGTACCTAACTACCCTTTCTGTAAAGAAGTTCTTCCTAATATCCAACCTAAACTTGCCCTGGCGCAACTTGAGGCCATTTCCCCTTGTCCTGTCACTTGTCACTAGTGAGAAGAGACCTGCCCCACTCTCACTGTAAGAACCTTTCAGGTACTGGAAGACGGCAATAAGGTCTCCCCTCAGCCTCCTCTTCCTCAGGCTAAACAGCCCCAGCTTCCTTAGTCTCTCCTCGTAGGGCTGGTTCTCCAAGCCCTTCACAAGCCTTGTTGCCCTTCTCTGGACCTGCTCCAGTACCTCCATGTCCTTCTTGTGCTGAGGTGCCCAAAACTGGACACAGTACTCGAGGTGAGGCCTCACCAATGCCGAGTACAGGGGCAGGATGACTTCCTTAGTCCTGCTCACCACACCATTCTTGATACAAGCCAGGAAATCTGGGGACTGATACCGATAGCATTACTTAAACAAAAGGAAGAAGCAATCTCCTTAAAAGTGCTCTAAATGTTATGCCCACGATAAGGAAAACAACAATCTGCTCCTAATTACAGCATGAAGTAAAATAAGGCTTGTTTATACCGAATATGTGGGATGGTGTTCTTCAATCCAACTATGTAGAACAAAACGTCAGCCTCTGTGTTGCTGTAGATGCTGCTGATTGCTGCTACAGTTGCACCCATTCTGCCGGCAGCAGCACAGATTACAACTGGAATTTCTTCCTCCATTTCCTTAGGACTCTCCAAGTCATCTACAAGAAACAAACCATATGTTACATTAGTAAACTGAAAAACTTTTGTATCCTATCTGGATCATATGAGTGAGCACAAAGTTCTACAAACAGTGGAATCATATCACAATCACCCCATTTCCTTACCAGATCTCATCTACATCCACATTTGCCAAGGCACACAGCATGAGCTGTCACTAATCCAGAACCTCACATAGGTGGACAGGACTGCTGGATATCTCCAAACAGAGCATAGAACAGATTTCTCTGTACCTTCTGCTCTACAGGGCCACAATTCAGGCTGTCCTCCATGTAGCTGCTTACTCACATGAAACACGAAAAGTCTGAATACCTTTGAGATTTCTCAGCCATATTTAGAACAAATTGAATGATAGATTCCAACATTATCAAAGGAAGGAGGTAAGTAGAGTGAGCTTCACTTCTTTGGGAAGCACACTAGAAAGGAATAGTGAAAGGTTCTGCACCACGAGGAAGTTGCTCATGATAAAATGGGAAGAAAATAGTGTACAGTGTAAAAAAAGATAAACACCAGCTTCCAACTTTATCAGTGACATCTGGATAAAAATTTGAAGCAGGATGACAATTCTTACTCACTCTCCTGCTAGTTTCTCTGAGGAATTCAGAACCAAAAAACATCTGTATCCCAGACCACATGCAACAGCTTAAATGGCTCACCTACTGCAAGGCAAACTGGTTTAATAAGGGGAAAACACACAAACAAACAAAAACCTGCTGAAACGAAGGGGAAAGAACTATAAATCAGAAACATAAGTCATGTACCTGCTTCATTCTTCAAGGCAGGAGGTGCTTTGTGAACTTTGTTGTACAGAATTGCACACACGGTTAATATAAGAAGTAACAGTAAAATCTGGTTGACTGAAATGAAATAGAGAAATGGTTAACAACCACTCCAATAGCTAGAGTACTAATTGCACCTTTAAAAAAAAGACAATTTGCAATCATTACCCATCATAACATGGATTTGCCGTGTTTGCCAAAGTCTCCTTTCTCTTGCTATTTGATCAAACTACAAATGCTGTGTTAACAGCATAATGCGTCTCTACCTCTTTCCAGTTATTTCCAACCATCTGCTTTTCGTTGATTGGTCTCTCACTGAATCACTAAGCTCCCAATACCTGTGGGTTATCCATACTATTAAGTTTATGTTTCTGAATGCTAGAAGCCTGGAACTTTCTTTAATTGGCTACACCATGGGACTTTTAAGAACGAATTATTTTTACCTCTGTTTTCCTTATAGGAACTTCTCATTACCCGTTCCCTTAGAGGGAAGGCCCAGCTCCATAAGCATCAGGCAGGAAAGCAGCAAGTGATCTCAGGTTAGTGGGATTTATGACCATACTACTCTGATGTAGTGTACAGGAAAAGTCGTATTTTGACAATAAAGTTTAATTTAGCAAAACTAGAGTTATACATTGGCATGCAGCTGTTACAGAGGTTTTGAGAAACTGCATTGAGATCACTGCCCTCCTTTAAAAATACATATGTTTAAAATGCTTTTAATCTCTCTTACTTTTCTTTAGAAAAGCCATGGGTTCTGTTGGATAAGAACTGCGGTCTGTAGTAAAAAAAAAAGAAATTGAAATGTGTTGTGTTTTAATATATTCAGCCCAGTCACCTACATCAGTAATAAGTAACATTTTTAACACATTTTAAAATAATTTACAAATTGCTGTCAAAACACCATCAGGTGCAATTTGTAAATACATCTATCTCGGATTTCAAATAAAACACAAGTAATCACAAATACTACCCTCTTGCTAGAATATACCTCCCAAAGTAGGAACTGTCCTACCAGCAACAGTAAAAGGGGAGCTTGTGCAAAGTGGCTTGTATGTAGGCTGCTCCAAAAGTAGTGCCTCCTATGATCACTCCTCCTTGTGCCCCCTGATGATCAGAGCGCTGGAGAACTTCTCCTAATGGGCTTGTTTGGCTTGGAGAAGAGAAGGCTTGGGAAAGACCTCATTGTGGCCTTCCAGTACTTGAAGGGAGCATGTAAACAGGAGGGGGAACGGCTGTTTATGAGGGTGGATAGTGATAGGACAAGAGGGAATGGTTTTAAACTAAGACAGGGGAGGTTTAGGTTAGCAATTAGGAGGAAGTTTTTCACCCAGAGGGTGGTGATGCACTGGAACAGATTGCCCAGAGAGGCTGTGGATTCCCCATCCCTGGAGGCATTCAAGGCCAGGCTGGATGTGGCTCTGGGCAGCCTGGTCTGGTGGTTGGTGACCCCACACATATCAGGGGGGTTGAAACTAGGTGATCTTTGTGGTGCTTTTCAACCCAGGCCATTCTATGATTTTAAGACTTTATTCTATCATTCAATGATTCTATTTATTTTCTTGGAAAGTACAACAGCTACAAAGGGCACAGTAACACTGATAGAACAAATTCTCTGCTACAAAAGGCTTCTTTTCAACACAGTCATCACCATTAGCTATATACTAATACTGCTTCATACACACTTCCATGTCAAACCCTATTTTGTCAGACTGCCCTTCTGCTGCCATCTGTCACACAGCAACAACATGTAACCATGTAACCATGGGACACTGGTGAGAAGGTTCAGCCTCTACTGCCGTACCACCAACAGCTGCCTCTGACGTTGCAGGCCAACATCATAAAATAGGAGGCATTACTTTCAGAGCTGCCCTCATATTCATGCATTGCATTTGTGATACTTAAGGAAGGGAAGTAGCCTTCCCTGAAACTGCTCATTTAAACAAGGCTCTCCCTAGAGTAACTGTGTCTTTATGCCCAAGAGGAAAGAACGTAACCCCTACAATATAGAATTGTCTAACAGATAACATTTGCTATCGGCACCAGAAGTTGGGGGAGGAGGGAAGGAAGAAACCACTGTGTGATTCCACCCCTACAGCAGCTATCGACACAATTGAAACCCATTTTTCCCAACGACATGCACGAAAGTCCACTAGAGCCTAGATAAGGACAGATAACAGTTTCTGTGCACATCTAAAAGATGAAGTTCATTCTGATTCCTTGAGAAGGAATATGGAACAGCAAAAATTCTTGAAACCTGAGTCACAAAAACTAATGTCTCCCATTGGTTAATGCTGATAGTGAGGGAGCATTGTGAATTAGACTCCACTCTTTGATTAGCAAGTAAAATGATAATAAAAATATATATAAAGCAACGATGAGGCTTTGTTTACAAGTCCCTTATATTTGAGTATATTTAGATCCTTACAGCTGAGTAGATTGCAGAGAGAGGAATATTTCTAAGAGAAATTCCTTTCACATCTGCAGCCCTTGCCTGCATTCCAGCAGCCCACTCCCTTCATGTGGCATTCATTTACATAGATATGAAAACAAACTGATCAGTCACAAAAGCCTGCTGTTCAGATGTCCCCTCTCTCACACGTTACACAAGTATTGCAGCATTAGCTATTACAAATTTTACTCATTTAGATAAGGACACAGACAACAAAAGCCCCTACACTCTTGAAGTAACATTCTCATCTCATTCAAGCTAACAGCAATTTTCCACTGACTTCAGTGGAGCTGCCTACTGCTTTTAATTAAACTATGAGATTATATATCACAAATAATACCGCTGATCAGCACAGAATGAAAGTTGAATAGTCACAGTTTCAAGATATCTTTTGCATGATAAAAACAACATAAATTGAACTATGTTTTACATCTTAAAATCCAAAGTCCAAAAGAATCAAACAAAATAAGTCTGCATTTCAAAACTACCAAGTTCCCAAAGTTTCAGCAACTCGGACTGATCACCTACTGGCTTCTAGAGAAAGAGAGGAATATTTGTTCCCCCTTCAAATATTTATTCATTTTTCCTGAATGTAGACATTAGTTCCTAGAACCTGGCAGTCCATAGCTCAGCTGCCAAAATCTGTAACAAAACGAGGGGCTGTAGAAGGGGAAACTCAGAAACAGTGACATTACTGCTCGGACATTTCCTGCATAATTAATCTTTTTACCTCTTCAAAGCAGCACAGTATTCGGGACTCCTTTCTCCTGAAGAGCTGTAGAGCTTTTTACTTGGATCCTAGATAGCCCACAGCTGTCAGTTCTCTTGCCAAAGCTTCCTTGCCCATCATCCTCCTTTCAAGTCCCCTGTACAAGGGCCTTACAGGGCACAGAAACAGTTTTAAGATCCAATTCCTTTTTCAAACTCTTCAGAGTTTACTTTGGAGTTGTGCTGGTTTTCTTTTCTCTCACTGCTGCTGAGGAATAGCACAGAGTCCAGACGCGGCACTGAAGGAATGAGAGCCCATAAACCACTTCCAGATGTGCTGAACGATGATGCAGCCCCAGATCTGGCAAACTTGCCTTAGAGCTTCATCTAACAGATTGCAAATAAATCCCACAAGACAAAAAGTCTTAAGGGGGTGGAGGAAAGGAGGAAACAAACTGTTCCAGAAGTTACTTAAACTGTCTAGTTGCAGGTTAGGTTTCTAGTCATTATTTATGGTAAATGTGAACAGATAACTAGTGTGCAAGAGCCAAACAACAGCATGCCAAAGTCAAAATGAAAGGCAACATTTTTCCAGTGTCTGTTGGCACAGTTATTGCAAGTATGAAGCTAAGCAAAATTTGCAAACTTCAACTCTGAACATGCACGCTGACTTCAACTGCCTCTGCCCCAAATCTCTGAGAAATCAGAGAGTCTAAACCCAAGGGTTTGGGTTGGAATCAAAGGGGCTTGAGATTAAGGAACCTTGCAGATATCGGTGCTCGGCCTCCTAAGCACTCCTGGAATGCCCTCACAGTTTTAGTTCTCTAGCACTTTTCTTTTTTACTCAAATTCCCTCCCTCTTGTCTAGGAACCTTCCTTTTATATGTTTTGCAGTGATAAAATCGACACAAATTAAACTATGTTTTACATTTTTATATACATCTTAACGCAAGACTTCCATCACTGGTGAAAAGAGTAATGACAGATTTTCAATTACTTTTCACACGAGACAATGAAAAACTTAGAAAATCTAAGTACAACGGCTGCTCTGAAATGGATGTCTCTTATTTTATGATGTTGGCCTGCAATGTCAGAGGGGGATGTTGGAGGTATGGCAGTAGAGGTTGAACCTTCCCATCAATATTCTGCTTTAGCAGGGGGATGGACTAGATGATCTCCAGACAGTCTTCCAATGCCCTGCTACTGTGGATGAGGGGGTGGCCTCTTGCAGGGCAGCTTTGGGTCCTGGTCACTGTCAGCCCTCCTCCTAGGGAGCCGCTGGGCCCTCTCAGGCAAGTGGCCAGGAACAGAGGGGCTGCTGCCCTGGGCAGAGGGACCTGCTGCTGTTGCCTGCTCCATCTCTTCACGGGGTTCCTCTAGTTCCCTCGCCATGTGTACAGAGGGCTACTGCATGTTATCACTGTGCACTTCCAGCCACTGCTCTCCCCTCTCCTTTCCTCTTCTCCTGGTTCTGCTGTTTCCCTACAGCACCAGGCTCTGGGCTGTACCTACACTAAGGCCCATCAGGTGTCCTTGTCCCTTGTCCCTCTGTATTTTGTATCCAAAATACCAACTGAGCTTGTCTAAAAATGGTTTCCAAGGTTTCAGAGAACACCAGGCATTTCTTCCCCCTCTCACCCCCCCCTTTTTATTTTCTTTTCTTTTTGCATTTTAAACATGCCTGCACAGCTTCTAAAATCTGCTACTTTCCCTTGTTCTTGTAGAGGAGAGCGTTTGTTAATGTACTCAGCACCCCTCCTCTGCAACCTCATCCTATTTTGCATCCTCACCCTATTTGAGTGCTCTGTGATCCTCAAGGACAACATAAATGGCATAAACACGATGTTCTGGTGGTGGTAGGGAAGTAGTGGAGGGAAGAACGTGACACTGTGGATGGGACAGCCCTAGCCCAGTTTTAAGAGCCAAGACTTTGTGGAACAGTAAATCTGGAGAGCTGGGCAGAGAGGAACCTGATGAGGTTCACCCAGGACAAATGCAAAGTCCTACACCTGGGGATGAATAACCGCATACATCAGTACAGGTGAGGAAAGGAGCTCTGTGGAGAAGGACCTGGGTGTCTTGGTGGGCAACAGGTTGGTCATAAGCCAGTAGTGTGCCCTTGTGGCCCAGAAGGTCAAAGGGATCCTGGGGTGCATTGCTAAGACTGTGGCCAGCAGGTGGAGGGAGGTGATCCTCTTGCTCTCCTCTGCCCTGCTGAAGCCACATCTGGAGTGCCTTGTCCAGGTCTGAGCTCTGCTGTTCAAGGGCAGAGAGCTTCAAGAGAGCCCAGCAGAGGGACACTCAGAGAGTGAGCATCTCCCTTATGAGGACAGGCCGAGAGCCTTGGCACTGCTCAGCCCGGAGAAGGCTGAGGGGCGATTTTATCCATGTTTACAAATATCTCATGGGCTGAAGTCAAGTGGACAGAGCAACGGGCACACGCTGGAACACACGCAGTCAGCGGCCTATCGCTCAGCACGCACTGCCGCGGCCAAGTTAACGAGAAGCCTGTGACACGCCACGGAACGACGACCGAGCCCCGCCGCTCCCCTCAGGGCCGTGAGGCGCCCGCCCCGCTGCCATCACGTGACCCACGGCGGCCGCCCCGCCGCCTCCCGCGGGCTCGGCGCTGCCCCTTCCTCCCTCCTTCCCCGCGGCCTGTCCTGGCCGCGCGGTGCATTGTGGGAGCGGCGCTAAGATGGCGGCGGCCGCCGCTGGGCTGAGCTGGAGGCGGGTGTCTTCCTTCACGGGGCCGGTGCCGCGTTCCCGTCACGGGCACCGCGCGGTCGCCATCCGCGAGCTGGTCATCATCTTCGGAGGCGGCAACGAGGGCATCGCCGACGAGCTGCACGTCTACAACACGGGTGCGCGGGGCGGGGCGGAGCGGCGGGCGCGGCCCCACCGCGGGCGGGGGTGGGGAACGGCGGGGCGGCGGAGAGCAGAGCGCTGCGGCGCTGTCACGTCCCTGCAGGGCTCGGGCGCCGAGCTCGGGCCCGCTGCCCGGCCGGGGGTGGCGCCCTAACGCTGCCCGCAGCCTCCCGCCCTGCCCCGAGGCCGCTGAATGGTAAAGCGTCGCCCGCCGCTTCGTTCGTGGGGAAGGGACTAGAGCTGAACGAACCGAGGCACGCATCTCGCTGAGGAAAGCGAATACACTGCCTTGGGGAGGCTTTCCAGGCAGGGAGATGCTTCAGGCTGTTTCGTGTGCCGGAAGATGGGATGCCTGAAGAGTTGCTCCGCGCCGTGCTGTAGAAGGCTGGGAAACTTCGGTGCGGTTTCAGCTGTGGGCCTGAAGCGGGGCAGTCAGGGGGCTGTGCGGTGTTCCGCGAGCTGCTGCTCGTTGGCTGCTGGTGGCACGTACTGCTAACACGAAGGCTGCAGCATGTGGGCTGTGCTTTCACCTCACCGACTTTTAGGAGTCATTCAGAAATGCCTTCCCCGCATGCTCCAAAAAGGAGTTTGTTTTTTTCTATGGTAGTGTAAAAGCATACTTGATTGCGTTTCCAGGAGGCAAGGGAGGGGTCTTTGAACCCTGCTCTTGTGACAAGTAATGAAAATAGAGCTTTTAGGTATGAACATAGGTTGCTCTGAAAGTAATGGCTCTGATTTATTTCCATGGAAACTGCAATAGATGCAAAGAACACAGTAATGCTGTTTGATAGAGCAAAATCTCAGCTTCAAAAGACAGTTTTTGCCACTGACGAGTAAGGGCCTGCATGCTGTGATCATAAAAACCCTGCACTGGCAGAGATGACCCAGTTTCACAGTATTTCACCACTCACCACCTCAGTGTGCTCGCATCCACTGTTTGCTCCATAAATGTTCAGCAAGTGTCAGTGAATGTCAGTGGGTGCCATTTCTCTGCATGGAGAAATTCAGCGACGCACCTTTGCTTCGTACACACCTCTTTGTCAGGCTCCATTCTGTCAGACTGTCCCTCTGCTGCCATCTGTCACATGGCAACAAAATGTGATTAGGTGTTGGTGGAAAGGTTCAACCTCTACTACTCTACTACCAACATCCTCCTCTGACACTGTGGGCCAGCATCATAAAACAGAAGGCATTACTTTTGGAGCACCTTTGATATGCCTTTTGGAACAAGGTGCCGTTTCAGTGAGTCTTAACTTCATATTTTTATTTGTCTGCCCAGACTCCAAAGGTGTAAACCTCTTTGCTGCAGTGGCAGGAAGGGCCACAGGTCAGTTGTTGCAGTCCCAAGGCAGATGTCTGGTTCAGACCGACCCTTTTTGGCTGAGGGCTTAGGTGCAGGGCTGTGACCTGGAGTGCCTGAGCTTGGGGTGGCACCCATTGCTCCTGCTGTGGGTGAGATGGCTTCCAGAGATCTGGCACACAGGGAGGACTGCTTAATCCCCTGCAGCAGTGGCCACCAGAGGCTTTGAAGTTCACACGTTTCTTCTTCTTAAGTCACAAAAAAAGGCTTTGGAAAAGGAGAATGCAATATTTCCAGTAATTCCTTAGTTCTAGTATGGTTTAAACAACAGCATTGTACTGTATCAGCCAGTCTCAGTTTTTCTTTCCTGACTCTGTGTGTCTCCTCTCTGTTTTCGGTGCCATACTGGGTAGATACAAACATTGGTCCCAGAATTGTGTAATTAGTTTTTCAGTAGGGCTGTTAAGTTCAGGCACACTGCCACACTGCTGCAGCTATGATCATTCTGTTTCTAGGACTGGTGCTCAAGCTTAGTATAGTTGTGTCTCATGTGTGGAACATTTCTCGTTAGCTTCTTTTGTCAGCAAGTCTATTAAATTGCTGTATGACCCTCGGTGTTGTCTTGGTGACCTCAGACTCATATACTGAGTAACATTGGTTTCACAGAGATTCTGGGAGATTGTTTTGACTGTTTTGTTTATTGTTTTGTTTTTCTTTCTTAAGTATTTCAAATCAATTTACCGGTGTTTTGTTTTAAGCCATAATGTTAAGCAGCCCATTCATCATCGTGTACTGGTAAAGATAGTTATTTAGACAGCAGAGATGTTTTAAAATACACTTTTTCTCTGTGTTTCAGTGTTTAAATCCTTTTTTTTTTTTCCTTTTTTATTAACTGTAGCTACAAATCAGTGGTTCCTTCCTGCTGTAAGGGGAGATATTCCTCCAGGCTGTGCAGCGCATGGATTTGTTTGTGATGGCACCAGAATACTAGTCTTCGGAGGAATGGTTGAATATGGAAGATACAGTAACGATTTATATGAATTACAGGTAAGAGATGTTTGAAAATGTTCCAATTTCGTGGAGTATTTCATTTATATACTTAGGAATAAGTACATTTTACATTACCAGCTGTGATACGAATGAAGATATTTCTGATTTTGCATTTCTTGTGTTTAAGGCAAGTCGATGGCTCTGGAAGAAAGTGAAACCTCAAGCTCCTTCCACTGGATCACCGCCTTGTCCTCGACTAGGCCACAGCTTTTCTTTATATGGTAACAAGTGCTACTTATTTGGTGGCCTGGCAAATGAAAGTGAGGATTCAAATAATAACGTTCCCAGGTATGCTGGTTTGGATTGATCTCAATGACTAAAAAAGGCAACAAAAAAAGACTAGATGCAACAACTTTGAAGATGAACGTTCCAGGGCGACTGTCCTGCATGATGCACTGACTGTAAGGTGAACATATTGCGTGCTAAGAAGCTTAGGTGCTCCTTCTGCTGATCACACTGAATGGAGCATGGACTGAAAGCTCTGACTTTTTTTGAGAGAAACCTGAGTAAACTTTGATATTTTCTCTGGGTGATGTTTTTAAGAATGATTGCTAGTTAGAGTTAAATATGCAAAGTCTTGTGGGTCATCAGGGAATGCACAATGGAATTTTCACCTGTAATGCTGTGGAAAAGGGTTAAAATCTATTCAGACTAACAGCTGGAGTTGCCCTCATGATCAGTAAGAAGTTCTATGACACTGAAATTTAATACTGTGTTGACCTAGAGTTGAGAGTGCTTATATCCACTGAGCAATTTGAAACTCATTAAACAAGAGGTATCCGGAGTGAGTGCCAAGATTCAAAAGTTACCTAAAAATAACTTACCAACATTAACACATGGCTAATTGTCTGTCGGGCAGCCTGAACACATCAGAAAAGCAGCAGCTTCTTTTCACCTTTGTTGCCTTAGAGTTGCAGAAGTTCTTGAGCATCCTGTGTGCAATTCTTACAGCTCTGCAGTTAGTCCAAGTTTCTCCATATGTAGTAATTTCGGCTAAGAATATTGTTTGTTTGCCAGTTTGGAATGTTTTTTTGATGAATCATAGTGCATGAATTACAGTATGAAAGACTACTGTCTTAAAGCAAGAAGCTACCATAGTTCATTTTATGTTTTAAATTAGTTTTGTTTTGGTACTGCCCATAATGCTGTCAGATATTCTGGGATTTTAAAATTCTCCACTGTTCCAAGGCAGAATTCGTAATACGTGGAAGCAATAGGGGTTTAAGGCTCCCTTAAAGTCTTGTTAACAAGCATACTTTTCATGTTTCCTTGATAATTCTCTAGATATTTAAATGATTTCTACGAACTGGAGCTGCAACACGGATCTGGAGTTGTTGGCTGGAGTATTCCCGTGACAAAGGGGATCTTGCCTTCTCCCCGAGAATCACACACGGCCATTGTGTACTGCAGAAAAGATTTGGGAGTTCCAAAGATGTATATTTTCGGAGGGATGTGTGGCTGTCGGCTTAATGATCTCTGGGAACTTGACATAGGTGAGTTTGTTTGCCAGTAGAAGTGCAGTGACCTCACTGGCTATGAGGAAATTAAAGCGTATAAGGATTAATGGCATTCTGCGGTGCTATTGAGAATTACGCTGTGGTGTGAACCTTGTGTAATTTTTGAAATGAGACAGATACAGCATCGTTTGCTTTTATTATCCTCACTGATTTGGGTTATGCTGTGAGATTGTTGTCTGAGATCGCTTTTAAGACTGTCACTGTGGTAACTGCGTTGAATAATCATAAAGAAAGTGGGTTTAATGTATCCTTTTGAAAAACAGTTGTTGAGAATTTTGTGTGTTTTTTTGGAAGAAGCTCTAAGTGCGTGTTATTGCACTTTCTTTTCTAAATTGACCACCTTAAAAGGTGACATTTTGTTTAGTTGAATTCAAGAGGTATGTTCCCACCTAAATCCCAGGTAGTAAAATACACAGCAGTAAGTTATTTGAGGATTTTTATTCTTTTTCTTTTAGAAACCATGACCTGGTCAAGACCAGAAACTAAAGGGACAGTACCACTTCCTCGCAGTCTCCATACGGCCAATGTAATAGGAAACAAGTATGTCTGTTGTTAAAAGCTCAACTATAGAAAGGTACACCTAGTAGGAGAATGGCGATGCTTATCCACTACTTCTCAGTATAAACCGTCAGCCTTATAGAGTGCTTCTCTGCTTCAGTTACTCTACCTCAGTGGAAATTTAAAAGTATTAGTTTTAATTTAGAGTTATGAAACTGTCAGTGTTTCCATACAGCAGGATGGTCTGCTCAACCCACAGGCATTTTTCCAAGCTTCTCGAT
This sequence comes from Excalfactoria chinensis, assembly GCF_039878825.1. Lineage (NCBI taxonomy): Eukaryota > Metazoa > Chordata > Aves > Galliformes > Phasianidae > Excalfactoria > Excalfactoria chinensis. Next base: position 51,842,579 of record NC_092825.1, on the reverse strand, counting down.
GCATCTCGGTGCGTTTTGGGGCAGAATCAGGTGGACCTGAGCTGGCTCTGTCAGGAGCCAACTTCAGTGCCTCTCTGTCTGTGACAAGGAGATACCTACACAAAGTAACTGGCCCAAATAAAAGAATGAGCTCTAGGCAAAACCATTCTGTATTTTTTTGTCGACCGCTTTTTCTGGGGTCTGTTCTTCAGTATTTCAGTTTATGTCGGTATGGCTTGTTTTGTCAGATAGGACCGACAAAATGGACTTGTAAACATGCGTTTCAGTCCATTTCATATCACTTTACAAGCCAAGGTGAGGAGAATGAGGCAACAGATGGGGGAGAAGTGAAAAAACTTCGTGATTTCTGAGCCAGGAGCTTAGCTTTTTTCTTTTTTAATATATAAAGTTTTATTAGGTTGTAGCCTGCATTGCGCTTTCAAGTTTCGATGCCCAACTTAGATACCTGCCTTCTAACTCTGGGATTATTTACTGAGAGATCTACAATGAACGTGTAGAAGTTCCACGTAAATGCATGATTTTGGGAGAGTCTCAGCAGTCTGGTGGTTTGTGAAAAGATGAAGTAGTAACTTCTATATCTGGGAAGTTGTTTGAGTTTGTTGTTCAGCTGTTCTGTTTTTAATCAGTTAACCTACTCAAAGCTTTCAAAAGGTAGATGTCTGCAGCAAGACTCCCATACAATCTGATGTAAAGCAGAACTGTAAAACACTGGAAATTTTCTGTTTTGTCCTAGTTTGAGAGAGCACGTGCAGCAGGTCTGGAAATGTTAATTGGCTTTTCTTTTTCCCTCTTCCCTCTTTTCTTTCATTTCAGAATGTATGTTTTTGGTGGATGGGTTCCACAGTCAGCAGGAGGTGAAATTTCTACTCACGATGGTGAATGGAAATGTACCGGTTCATTTGCTTATCTTAATTTGGGTTAGTGTTTCTGTCTTTCTGGGAGTGGGCATTTTGAGTTGATGCTTTCCTAACAGAATAGAATAAATGCTCTGAAGATGCTGAGAAGAGTTTGAAGACATACAGCTGCAAACCCAGCTGACTACAGAGATACAACCCTTTTCTTCAACTTTCTTAAGAAGTTATTGTGTTGTTTCTTTTTTCCTTTGGAACATTCAGCAGGTTTGCTGATGCAGATCTTTATTACGTAGTGCTAAAGATGTATGAACATAGGTAGTACTTCTCCATTTATAGTGGGATATAGATCTGTATAGATATAGATATAGATTCTGAATTGCAATGGAACTGTTCCTGCTGTTGTATTTGAACATGGATCCTGTATTAGTTGAACGTAGCTTGCAAATTAATTGGAAAGTGACCTTCTTGCTGTAATATCGAAAATGCAAATATAGTCATTATAAAAACAGAGATCATGGATTTCCATTTTCTCTGAGCAGTGAAGTGTATTAACAAATGTGTGGCTTGTTTTGAAAAAATGTCTAGGAACTAAATTTTTTGAGTTTCATTTGCTAGATACCACAGAATGGATAGGCCTGATCTCAGATTGCCACGAAGACAAAAGTAACTTGTTACCAGGGCCAAGAGCAGGACACTGTGCTGTAGCAGTTGGCACTCGACTGTATATCTGGAGTGGTAGAGATGGGTACAGAAAAGCTTGGAACAATCAAGTTTGCTGCAAAGATCTTTGGTACCTTGATACTGGTGAGTCACAGATAAATAAAGTAGTTGTTCAATGCTCTGTGCTTTATTAATGTGTAGGAAGCTGTCGTGATCAGACGCTCTGAAGCTGTAGCAAACACAAAGATTTAAAGCTTATTCCCATGAACCATACTTGGCAGTCAGTTGTTTGAAGGCTACAACTGTAGTTCCATCTGAAAGAAAAAAAAATAGTAATAAAAAGTTATGTTTAAAGCCCCTGAAGAAACATTGTGGCTAGATTCTGTATTGCGTGCCACAGTTGATAGAAACAAGGTTCTAAAGGATGTTTTACCTAAGCTCAGATTTCCTCAAGTATCTTCTGAGAGCGATCTTTTCTGTTGCTGCTACTTTGTTACCAAATCCCTCCTCGTGGGATCGCTGCTGCTTCCGCATCTCCTGGACTGCTAAAAGATACTGTTGAATCAGAGAAAGGACCTAATTGTTGTGGGGCTGAAGGGATTTTTGGAGCACTGATTAGTAGCTGAAATGATCAATGTTCATTTGATAGCAGGACCCTGAGTTAGTACTGGGAGTAAGGGAACTAGAATAGTACTTTCAGGCAGGAGTTCTGTCTACTCAAGCAGAAGCGTGTGTTAATGGAGACTGAATTATTTAGGATAGTGGAAAACATGTTTTTGTCTTTTTTTTTGTTATCATTTTGTTTTTCCCCCTCTGAAGGGGTTGAGTAAAAAAAGGAGTAGTAAGGGAAGAGTGCATTCTAGTCAGGCATCAAGGCAAGCAAGGGGAGCAGGTTGTTGGCGTTGGGTCATGACTGGGCTTCAGCCTGCGCAAAAGTTTGAGGGAAAGGTCACTTCAGCTATAAAGAGCAAGCAAAAAGGAAGTGCATTCTTGTGTGAATTCTTTCCAGGAATATGTAAAGCTTTAGGAGTCAGAGCTGTGTCCAGTCTTCTAGGAGAAGATGAGGATCTCTTGCCTATGGTGATGTCTACACAATGCAAAGACACACCAGCAGCAGAAAACCCAGCTGTTCAAACCCTAAGAAAAGGCATAAAAATGTCATTATTTCTGAATGCTCTGGAATGGCAGTTTGCAATTTTGTGCTTGATTTGGCACTTTTGACATTGTCTCCCGCTTATTTTGGTCTATATCGTACACTGGTGAAAAGGGAACTCTTGATTTTGCTAGCATTACATAGATAATTCTTAAACTGTTAAAAGAGAGCAATTTCAAACATGGCATCTGTGTCTTCCTGGTTTCTTGTAGAGAAACCTCCAGCGCCCTCACAGGTCCAGCTGATTAGAGCTACAACCAACTCTTTCCAAGTGAAATGGGATGAAGTACCTACTGTTGAAGGATACCTTCTTCAGTTACATGCTGACTCACCGGTGCCATCAGCAGCTGGAACACCTGGCACTGGGGTTCCTGAGACATCAATGCCGAGTTCACAAGGTAGTCATCAGATCGCTTTATGCTATTGCTTGAGCAAAGTCAGAGTAGATACTTGTGTAAGTAATGAATACGAGTTTGTTTTAAAAAGTAAGATAATTTTGAGAGACCCTATTTCTTTGGCTGTTCCTGAAATACATGTGTCATAATTACAGAAAACTCAGCTTTAACCTGTCTCTGTCTGTTCTGGTCAGCTATCTGAATGCTGAAGATATCTGTGCAGTGCTGGGTTGTTTGCGAGCAGGCAGAGAGGAAGGGATTTTAACTGACCGTTTGGCTGTGCAGTTTCATTTCAGTCTAACAACCGAATCATCCTTTAGGCAACTTCATGTTTCCCTCTTGCTTACTGGAATAGATTCCACCCAACATAATACTAAGCTTTGTGTAACCAATTGGAATTTGCTTTTGTTTACCTGAAAGGTGGTTCTTCTCTACATCAAAGTCCACAATCATTGCCTAGTGTCCCTTGCCCAGAAATGAAGGTGGATCATCCCAGCCAAGCAAATAATGTCATTCCTAATAACGTAAGTGTAAACTGGCAAACACCGAGATGGCAAAGTAGTATGGGAAGCGAGAGAACTGCCAAATACTTTCCCAGTTTTTAAAACCCCTGCATACCTTTAGACCTTAGGAGACCCCCAAATCAGACAACAAAGAAGACACCTGAAGTGCTTGTTCACTTATGATCATCTAATTTTCATTGTTGATGCGGTCTTTAAAGTCCTCTTTGTGTAAATGTGTAAAGGAAATTGTGATTCTGTTGACTTCCAGAATGGTAACTGGGAGCCTGTTTACAGTAGAAATATTTTACAACCTCAAAATGTTCATGAAATTAATGTAGGGAGCAGGAAGGGTAATGCATGTTTCTTCATTGTTTGGGTTTTCATGCAGTTTTAGATGATATACTATTTTGCCAATTTGAAAGAAAGAGAGGAAGATTTCTGGCTAGGGGATCACAATGTTAGGAATGTAGGCTTTTTCTTAGTTGGGTAAGCCCTAGGATCTGCATGGAATCCATAATGTATTCTTGCAGAAATCAAACCTAGAAGTACTGTGAATTTCACTAACATCAGAAATCTTAGATATGTACCAGGAGAGCATCGGGTGAAAGTTTTTCTGATGGTCATTTTGCTGTTTCCTAGTCCCCATTTTTCATCTGCCTAGTAGACTAAATGTATGCATCAAAGAGCTTCCACGTAATAAGAGTGTGAGCTTATATTGGGATAGGGGTACTTCTAAGTCAGTTTAGGGCTTGAGTCCTTGTTTTATATGGCTAAAAAAATGTGGACTCTTGGGTCGGTTGCTTGTTTCAATTTAAAACGCTAAGGGTGTTTGCTGGAGGACTTTCACTTGTTGCTTTTGAGCAAGTGTTCTCGTGCCGTGTTTGCAACTGATGTTTCTGAACTTGGCAGTTACATGTTAACCCGTGTATTGTTTTGGTAGGTCCAACTTTCCCTTTCATCCAACTCACTGTTAAAAACAGAAGGAAAAGAAAAGGGTGCAGCGCCTGAAAACAAGATGACACAGGAGACTCTGAAAAACCATGCAGATGTAACAGGATTCAAAGAATCAAATGCCCCTTCTCATTTGCCTGTTTGTACTTCAAGTAAGATATCTATAGAATGAAAAGTAATAAAAAAGCAAGGGTTGAATTCATCTGATAAGCATAAAGTGAGATTATCTGTCTTGCAATCTAAAGTTAATTTAGATGCCCTTGTAATTTATAAAGCTCCTTGTGCTAGCTAATACTGTGTGTATTTTTAGAAGGTATGAGGAAAAATGAGGTGTTCAATGGGGTGAATCCAGGCCCAAGCACACGATCTGTTTATATTTGATTTTTATGTAATTTAGGTGGCGTGACCATTTTTATTATCTTCAGAGTAATTTAAGTATTGCATGGAAATTTTGGGTCTTACTGCTGAGTGAGAAAGAGACTTGCACTGTTGTCAATGAAGTTGATCATTATGAAACTCTGATGTTCATTTGTGTGGGTGTTTCTTTTTTTTGCCCAAATGAATTCTTTCATCACCAGATGGATGCAGAATACATCTAACACAAATGAAATAGCAGTTTTAATACAACTGTGTACATATGTCTGGTTACAACTGTGCAGACAGGATCTTACTAAGCCGTATACACAAGGAAAGCATTTGCTTTATTTGTTCACAGTATTGATTTCATAATCAGATCTAATCTAAATCTCCGTTTTTATGTGAAACTTAAAGCCATTAGATTAAGTTGAGATCTGTACTGGGTATCATCAGTATTAAATTCTGGTTACTGTTTTCTTTTTCTAAGGTCCTCAGACTTCAGCAAATGTAGGTGAATTACATGACTTGGACAAACGAACTGTAATTCCTGATGCTTCTGTATCCAGTACTGTCTCCAGCACACAAACTATGGTAACCCAGCAGGCTGTTAAAACTGAATCATCAAGTACAAATGGGGCAGTTGTTAAAGATGAAACTTCACTAACAACACTCAATTCAAAAGCTGAAGGTTTGAAATGTGTTTCACGTACTGTATTTTGAGCCATATATATCTAAGGCCATCAGAGTTCCTGTAGTGTGGTGGGATTCCCATCTTGACTAGTGCGTGGGTTAGAGATAGGGCTTTGGGCTACAGAGGACCTCGGGCAGCCTGAATGATCTCTGCTATGATTTACATGTTTCTAAAAATCAGGATATTCTTCTACTTTTGTAAACCACTTTGTTTTCTGTAAGTCCTTCAAATCTTTATGCAGATGCCTGTTTTATAAATAGGCATGGTGGGCAGTTTTGTTGCCTGTGTGACATTTGCTTTCATCTGGCAATAGCTTTTTTTAGTCAGCAGGAGTCTGTTGCTTGTAACCTTGGGTTTTCTTGATTTTTAAATAACTGACCTCTGTAATGAGCATGGCAGCTCACCAGGCTGGCTCACCATTAGGCAGACGTGGTGACCTCTTTACAGTCTGTTTGAAATATCCAAAACAAGCATCAGTACAGAAGCTAAACATATGGGTAGTTCTTCACATCTTGTTTTTTCTTGGAAATCAACAGGCTATGCTTGCTGTTGTTTTGAGTGTTAGCTAGAGAATGGTATCTCTTATTGACACTGAGTAATGTGATTTTTGCTGATCAGTATTGTTTTTTAAAAGCAAAACACAAGTTTAGAGTACTGGATAGAGTGTTGTTCATGTGCTTTGATTTATTTTTAAGTTTAAGAAGCATTATTTTCCCATATCTTAGGGCTGTTAATAGATTAGTTGCTCTTATTAATACAGTCTGAACTCTTTATGTCAGAAACAGTGCGTTAAGATTTTAGGCTTAGTGATGACACCGTATGAACAGCTTATGTGCCTCAATCTGATACTTTGATTCATTGTTCACAGTATTCCATATTGATTTCATAGTTGTGTCACACCTAAGGATAGAATTTCTAAGACCTGCCTTCCAAGTTCTGTGTTATATGCACTTATCCATAGTGTCAGGTTCTGTGAATATGAAGCAAGCCAAAATTAGTTGTCTGGGTTATAAATAGGACTGCATGCAAAAGAACCTTGAGGCATGCTTTAGCAGCAAACACTTGTAGATGGCTGTTGAGTTCAACTCTGTGGACTTTGTGTTAAATTTTTCTTACAAGTTAAGCTTTTTCAATGTAACCTTTTGTTTCTAGCTGCTGAAACTGCTTATTTCATGCCTTCAACAAAGGTCAATACTGGACAGGCAAATGATTCACATTCCTCTGTAAGTCTGCAAAAGCAAAAGCAAATTGTATTTTGTTGCTTAGTTGGAAGGGTTCTTCAATGTTTTCCTTGAACCGTGCCTCTTTGACAGAGGGAAAAAAAAGTGTATTTAGGGTTGGAAGTGAAAAACACAGGGGTAAACATTCTCTGTTGTAAAACTAACTGCATTGTGCGGGTTAGATTTGAGTCTAAGTAGCAGTTGTTTAGCTGGGAGGAGATCCAAGAATGTGATTCAGCTGTTGAATCACTTTAATCAACTGGCACAGTGGAGTGGGCTTTCTGCTGCATGATGTGCAAATGAGGGATGTTCTTCTGTCTGCACAACTGAATTTAAAATGAGATATGCATTAAATCAGGTGTAGTGTTAGCTGCTGACGTGTAGGTTTGAAACATAACTGAACTGACATCTTGATGTTTTTCCCTAGAAGAGATGGGGACTGGCTATGCAAGCTGTAAATACTTCCTGAAAAAAAGTAAATGCCTCCTATTTCACCTGCTTACATTTTAATACACAAAAACAAGGTGCTATTTTTGCCACTGAAAGAGTGGAGCTAAGGATGGGAAGAAGCAGCAGCTATTTAAGAGTTGGAATGCTTTTGCCAATAGCAGCTGGCACTCCTGCCCCTTTTTCACACTAGCAGGAACACCATCCATCTGTGCTGGACTGTACTGGCCATGCAGGTGCTCTTTTTGGTGCCTGGAGTCAAACAAGAAAGATGCCTTGTCTTTCTGGGTCAGTCCACGCAGTTCCCATGCCTTCTACAGCCACAGCAGAGGCTCTGCTCTGAGCTGCAAGTTTAGCAGTTGCTTGCTGTGCTGTAAGGAGTTGGGGCTGAAGTGTAGCAGAATCCCAGACAGAGCTGCTGATGTATGACCACGTCACACAGGTTACATGCTGTTCCACACTCCTAATTCTACAGCTTTAAGCTTCTTCCCCTCCCTGCTTCAACTTGAGTGTCAGCATCCCAGCTGCAGTTATTCTATTTTTTAAGTGATGATCTGTTCCTAAATTTTTGAGAACCTGTTGGTGTTGAACAGTATGTTAATAAGAAATGCATATTCATTTGAAATATGAAGAATAAGTCACTGGTATGAAAGGGAATTCTACATATTCTAGAATCTTGAAATGTTTTTTTTTTTAATACTATATTGAAGCATGGATGGTCTACATAACCTGTTCTTCAAATACTAGAGAGCTCCACAACGACAGATGAAATCAAGGGAACGACAGTGGTATGATGTTGGAATTTTTAAGAACAGCAGTGCTGTGGTGAGCCAGTTCTACTTGCTGCCAGAGGAAATCCTGAATGCTTCTAACAAGGTAGCTGCTAATTTTTCTTTGACGTACGTAGCTTGTGTTTTCAGATATGATGCTCATGTGCTTGACAACAAAGTGTGGGATTTTCTGGTACTGCAGCACAAATTGATGGTTACAGGAGTTTTGTATTTTACAACCATATAGTTCCTGGCATATTTGGCCTACTTTATTCCTAAACCAGACACATCATCTTCTGTTGTTTTCTTCTAATTATATGGAACATCTTATTGTGCTGTTGCTAATTCTTTCCATGTTTCTGTTTGTAGCCTTAGGAGGGGATTTTCAACTTAGTAGACTCTCAAGCCCCTGAGAAGTGAACAGTAAAGAGCTTTACGATCTGTGGTTTCACTAGAGCAGTTTCAGTCAGTTTCTTCTCTGTCTCAAGGATCTTCACTTAGAATCT